>NC_084735.1:30941617-31241617 GCF_033978785.1 Entelurus aequoreus | reverse complement strand
ATTAACCGTGTAGTTACCTGTCCATGGTTTAATAGTATTGTTGATTTTCTATCTATCCTTCCAGTCAGGGGCTTATTTATTTTGTTTCTATATGCAGTTAAGCACGATGTTATCACGTTAGCTCGTAGCTAAAGTGTTTCGCCGATGTATTGTCGTGGAGATAAAAGTCACTGTGAATGTCCATTTCGCGTTCTCAACTCTCATTTTCAGGAGGATATAGTATCCGAGGTGGTTTAAAATACAAATCCGTGATCCACAATAGAATAAGGAGAAAGTGTAGAATCCAATGAGCCAGCTTGTCCCTAAGTTACGGTCAGAGCGAAAAAAGATATGTCTTGCACTGCATTCTAGTCCTTCACTCTCATCCACAAATCTTTCATTCTCGCTCAAATTAATGGGGTAATCCTCGCTTTCTCGGTCCGAATCTCTCTCACTCCATTGTATACAATGGGGAATTGTGAGAAGTCCTTCCTCCGGTGACGTCACGCTACTTCCGGTAAAGGCAAGGCTTTTTTTATCAGCGAGCAAAAGTTGCAACTTTATCGTCGATGTTCTCTACTAAATCCTTTCAGCAAAAATATGGCAATATCGCGAAAAGATCAAGTATGACACATAGAATGTATCTGCTATCCCCGTTTAAATAAAAAAAAATCATTTCAGTAGGCCTTTAAGTATATCTATAATCCGAAAATCCCTGTAGGTGGGTAGCGCATGCCAAAAAAAATGTAGGCCTAGGGTAAATGGGTTATACTTGTATAGCGCATTTCTACCTTCAAGGTACTCAAAGCGCTATGACACTATTTCCACATTCACCTATTCACACACACATTCACACACTGATGGCAGGAGCTGCCATGCAAGGCCCTAACCATGACCCATCAGGAGCAAGGGTGAAGTGTCTTGCCCAAGGACACAACGGACGTGACAAGGTTGGTTGAAGGTGGGAATCGAACCAGGAACCCTCAGGTTGCTGACACGGCCACTCTCCCAACTGTGCCACGCCGTCTATAAGAGCGGGGAGGAAATTGAGTCGTAAAGTTTAAGAGATCCACGAACCTGAGCTTGAATACATGTTTCTTTTTTTTATAGTCATTGGCGATCTCACAAACGGCCTCTCCAAGACTGATAGGGACCTCTCCATGGTAGGGGATGCCATTACTAGCGCTTTTGCCATCTTTATAGAAACCCAGACTTCCTTTTCTTAGGACACAGTACACATTCTGCCATGACCTAAGAGAGTACACACACAAGCAATAAGAAGCAGATGAATTTATAATGAGGAAAATACAGGTCAAGGAGCAGATGTTTGTCTGCATGTTACCTAGTAGCTGCCTTTTTACTGTGCGACTCCATCTCCTGCTTTCGATAAAGCATGCCCTCCATTGTTTCAGGTTCAGACTCCGCTGCGCCCCGGCCTGGTAACGTGGCCGACTGGTCGAGGCGCGAAGAAGCCAAGCCGCTGTCTCTGCCTGGTCCGTTTACCGACTCTGATTCTGAACCCTGCGGTCCAGAGCAGAATATGGGTAAGCGCAGAAGCTGACCTTTTGAATAGAGGAAGTGAGAAGCCAAGCAGCCATTGCAGCAAACATGGGAAGCCAAGATGACATTTACTTTGACAGAAGTATATGATAACGTCATATTAATGTGTCACAAGGTTTATATAATTACACATTGTCACAGTGCGATACATACTGAAACATATCTATAGCCACGTGCACAGGAGGGACATACAACTACTACAGAAGCATAATACGTGTCATAAATACTTTAAGGGCTCATGTTTTGAAACATTCTTCAGTATCTTAAGTACCAAAAGACAATAATCACCCCTGGGATAATATGCAGTTGTATAAATCTATTCTTTAACACACAAACACAGAAAAACACTAAAACAATACTTTGACTATGGGATGCCTTTTGAAAAACTGAATAAGTTATTCCAAATGTACACATATAGTGGGAGGGGGCACACTAACAACTCTACAGTGACTCCTGTCCTGGTCAATATGAGCACAGATACAAGCGCAGAATGTGAATGTACTTGATCCATGAACACCAGCTGTCCAATGAATCTGCAACATGCCTTTTGTGAGCAGCCACCAAACAAGGCCATGAATAAATCATAAACAAAGCAATGGTTGCGTCTGTGGCACGGAGCAATGGCGCTGCAGTTTTGACCAGGAGCTGAGCAGAGGCTACTAACGAGGCTATGACCAAGTCTTGGTACTCACACGCTGCGGCTGCTTTGGCTTACACACGCGTTTAGCCTCTGATTTCTTTCCCACTGACAATGATAGTGATCGCGACTGCTGGTAAAAACGTAACAGGACATTGTTAAATTGTTAAGATATAAAAGTGCTCCTTCACAAACAAAAACAATCTTTTTTTGTGTTGAAACAGCTTTTATTCCCCAAAAGAAGTCACGATGGAGGCACCCTGAAGCTAAATTAGGATGAAAATGATCCAAGTGCCATGCCCCTTTATAATAATATCAGTATCTGGCAATGCACACGACAGCAGAATATGCTTGAGCTGTATCTGTAATCTGTACAGCAGGTACGGGGCATCTAGATCAACAATAAAATTGGCCCATGTGGCTGGATAGGAAAGGTGAAAAAAAATGCATTTAAAATAAATACAATTAAAACAAATGATAATAAATTGAATATGCTTGAGGGATAACACACACTTAAGTTATCATTTGTTTTTATTTCAGAAAACATATGGAACAGGCTTTGCTGACAAGAAATGTTTCTATTGCATAGCAATCTCCTAAAATGCAAATTATTTATATATTTTTTAAATTGAATTTAAGCCCTTACAAATGAGCATAATCATGGTGATTAAGCATAGACTACTCACCTGTGATGTATCGTTGTCGCTGTGAACTCCATTCACTGACGCCGACTGATTCAGTGTCGTCTGGTCGAGACTGGTTCTGCATTTGATAAAGAGAGTATGTATGTTATCAAACGATGTTGACAATGTGGACCAACGGTTTTATGCTGTATGAAAATCAACCTTTGGTTTACCTGGCTGCAGAGTCGTGTATTTGACTTTCTACCTCGGAGTGTGCCACTTCTGCCAAGGGTGGTGTGGGGGGTCTTCGTGCTCTCTCCTCTTCTTCTCGCCTCCTCTCCATTTCCTGCTCCTCGAGCTGAAAAATAAATACATGATTGAGGCAATTCCAAGAGTCTCATATTGGCGAGCATAACTCACTGTGGTCAGTTTCTGCAGCATCACAAAGCGCTCCTCCCAGGAAGCAGCAAGTTTTTCGAAGGCCTCATGGCGCTTTATTAGACTTTCCACCTCATCCACATTGGAACCCAGGTCTGCTGCCCGCACAAGAGGTTCTTGACCGGCCAGCCAAGACTCTGCGATGCAGGCATCACGACCAAACTGCAACACTTCCAGCACTGCGAAGCGGGGGGAAAAAATGAAGTAACTTTCTAAAAAAGTGTGTCCTCAGTGTATAGTAACATATATTGCATACTAATTTGCAGATAGTCCATCTTGTCCTGCCACTTTTTGTTGATCTTGTCCCTCTTTTCTTGTAGCTGGGTGAGCTTTTCCCGGATCTGAAAATTAAGACAATCAGTAATGAGCGATGATGTAATCATTTTCAAAATGACAGTAAGAGGAAATGACCTCATCGGTAGCATAGTGATTATTGTTGATGAGCGTGTTCCCCATGTCAATACAGGCTGTAAAGCTGTCCGCCCTGGTCTCGATTTCTGACTTGATGTCCTGATGATTGGCGATGACTAGCCCAGCAGAAGATACGTCCCTGCAACAAAAAGATAAGCGGTGAGTATTTCTGTTACTTTATGCATCTGCAATTTTGCACTAACCTGGGGCTGTCATGTGCATCGATCTGCAGGTTGACTCCATCCATCCAGAGCATGAGGTCTCGCACTATGTTGAAGAAGCGGAACTTTTCCACCGTGTCCAGGAGGAGCACCCTGCGGGTTTCGCCAGCCTCCAGAAGACCCTCCCAGGAAGAGGTCACAGCATGCTCACTCCTGTTAATGTCATCCGCTTTCTCTCCAGCGTAGGCTTTCTGCAGTCGTGCAGCATCATCTTGCACTTGGTTGACCTCGAGGGTGAAAAATTAAAACGGGGCATTCATTTTTCCACTCACAAATGCCTCTTAGAAGATCGGTGTATCAGCAGATTACCTGTCCACTGAGGGCTTGGATGTCATTTTCAAAAGTATTGTGCTGTCTATGTAGATGCTGGACAGTGTTCAGATCCCGGCCAAGGTCGGACGGTAGCGCCTCCCGCTTCTCCCTAATGCGCCCGAGAACCTCCATGGCATCCTGATGGAAGCGGTGCAGCTCGTAGGAAGCGGCCAACATTTGTGTGCGCGTGTCAATCAGTTCCAGCAGGTCGGCCCAGGCCTCGTTCAGCCCATCCTTCCACTCGGCCACACTAGCGTTCTCCGGGTGACCGGATTCAATGAGGTCATCTGCCAGGCCATTCACGCCGTCTACACGCTCTTGGCCGATTGTGCTGGTGTCACGAGCAAACTCGCGAAACTTGTCTCTCAGCATCTGTGGAAAGAAAAATGGTCAGCTGAGATAGGCTCCAGCGCCCCCCGCGACCCCGAAGGGAATAAGCGGTAGAAAATGGATGGATGGATGGATTTCTCTTTGCTGTAATTATCTCAACAGACAATGGAAAAGGGAGGAAGAAGAAGCTTACAGTGACATGCTCATAGTCCTGTCCTAGTTCATGGGAGCCAGCAACAACCTCTCGTTCTGCAATCCACTGTTCCAAGTCATCCACCTCTCGCTTCAACTGGGTCAGACGGAGTCTCTCCTGAAGCCGGCCGCGGCGCTCCTCGGCCAGATCTTTCAACCCAGCGTACAACTTGTCAACTTGTGCTTGTCGTAATGTGATTCTGTCGCTGTCAAAGTGAGCGTACACAATGCAAGTTTAGGATGTACAACTTTACTCGGAAAAGGTGTAGAAGGGCAGCTGATGTTTAACCTCTCTGGATGTTCGCTGGTGACCATTAGTCGGCTGCTATTGGCCAGCTGGTGGATGGTCTGGGCGTAGTCTTCCAGTGCTTGCTCCAAGCTCTCGTGCTTTTTCACCATAACTAGAGCACTTTGCTCATCCTGGGAGGCAAAGAGATAATGATGATAAACTTTCACGCAACAAAGTGACACTAAGTCACTTCTTGGCTTTGGTAATCTTGGCTCACCTTGGCCTTTTCTTCTGACATCATGTGCAGCTCCTGTTCTCCCATCCAGGCCTCTGCCTCTGCCGCATCAGCGTAGAACTGCTGGGCGCGATTGGCCTCCACTAGGCGAGCATGGCGTTTGTCCGTCTCACCAATCAGTTGGTCCCAAAGATTCTTCAGCTCAACAAGACGCTCCTCTAGAGCAGACTGTCGCTCTCCATCTACCTGGCTTTGAGTCTGGCCACGTTTATGGATGTCATCAATACGGGGCTGATGTCCCTGGATTTCCTTTTGCAATGTCTGATTCAGAAACAAAGAAACAACTATTTCAACCTTTCTGCTTTATAAGGCTATGCCCAGGGCCAGCCCTTGACATAAACACTAAGCAGTTGATTAGGTCCACAATGACTGGGGTCACAAGGGCACATGATCATGGCAACTGGTCACTTCAATCGGTGATCATCACCGGTGTCCTTGTGCTCTGCAGGTGTTTATTTGTACTACTTAGACTAAATGGCCTCATGGATAAAACTAAACTTTGTTTCTAATTAACTTCAGCATTGAGTCAACATATCCCTTTTGTACTCATTTTAGTTCGATTTAGCAGCGGTTTGCTCCTTAAAGATTGCTTTAAACGCCATCGTTGTGACAGATTTACGACCATATTTCTAAAATGACCGTACTATTTAGGTTTAAATTGTAGCCAAATCTTTTCCCCAAATATATAGTGTCAAAAGAACATATTTTTTCATCGTTCTTGCTCTTTTATTGTGTTTTGTTTACTTTTGCAATTAATGCACATGTGGCATAGCAGTTTTGAATTAGCTTCAGTGTGGTTGGAGAAATCTATTTTTTTTACCCTTTCTTTAGAACTTTGGACATCAACTGGAATATAAACATGACTGTCGAACATACAGTACTGGGTTGGACTGAATTGTATGTTTTTTGTTAGTTGTTAATATTTGATTATTTATAGTAAATACAAATATTTACATAACTTGTAAAATATCAACTACAATTGAACTACAATTGTGTTGGTTGTGTATTTTACTGTATGTACACACTCAGGCTCCCACAGCCAAATCTACTTCTGGCACCAAGAGTAATACAGTAAACCCTTCTTTATCACTGTTAATTTGTTTCGGGCCTAACCATGGTAAATTAATTTCCGTTAGGTAGGAATTGTTCATTATAAATGTATATTTTTTTTATCTAGAGCATATAAAACCCTGTTTACAACTTTCTAAATACAGTTTTGCCATGAAATAACACCCACTTAGTCACATACACAAGCCGCAAACTTTGAAGCCCAATGTGGCGAGGAAAAACTGTATTACAATACTCACCATGCTGCAGTCAGTCCTAGCCCCTAGCGTGTTACACGAGTAATATTAAAGAATGACATTGGGCCACAAACAAAATCTTGTTTAGACTGTGGCAAAAAGGTTTAAAAAAAAGTACCTGGTTCTTCTTGATAAGTAGCTGCACAGTGGGAAGATCTTTTCCATGGTCTGTAGATGTTGCCAGGGGCATCCTCTCTTTTACCCACAACTATACATTAAAAGAAAGGGCCAATTATGAGCAAAAATAATCTGTTTTATACTTGATCATCCAATTTATTGTAGCTCACTATTTCATCTTCCAGATCTCTGTTGAACTGGTGTGCTTCTTTGGATGCGAGTAGTCTCTGTCTCCTCAGTTTAAGAGGATCCTGAAGGCTGGAAAAGCTGTCTGTGACGCGCCTTTGTTGACCATCTACCTCAGATAGTCCAGCGTCTTCCTGAGACAAAGCCAAGGCTTGGGAGTGCAGGGACTGCACCTCCTTCTCTCTGACCTCCATTTGGTTCTCCAGTATCTACAAAGTTGTGAGACAATCATTGTCAACCAAGCAGACATGACCACCACGTGTATGCATGTATAATATTATAATAAATATGTAAGGATATTAACTTTTCATTGTATGCTTGTACTACCTGATGTTTATTGAGCAGGATGTTGACACTCGTCAAATCCTTTCCGTAATCGTCACTTTGCAGCTGACTCTCTAGGTTTTTCACCCAGCCATCTAGAGCAGAGCAGCTCTGTGTGAACAGCTCTGCCCGGTTGGCATCAAACAAGCATTGGGCTTTGGTGCGGGTGGTGCTCTCTAACTCCTCCCACTGGTGCTGTAGGTCTTCCAGGGTTTGCTGGACAACAGGTTTTAATTCTGGCTTCTCTGCCACAAGAGCCTGGCCCTCCTTTTTAAGGAGACATAAAAGATACCACCTGTTAACACACTGCTAAATCATGGAGCTACTACCAAACTACCACCACACAAACATTATTAATACAACTTGTGAGGTAATTTCCTCAGTCGTTGTATAGGGCAGTCACACCTTGTCAATTTTGTCCAACCAGTCTTTGTTAGAAGCCAGCTCTGCCATGAAGGCCTGGTGTTTCTGCCACTTGCTGTGAAGATTTCGGGCTTCATCATACGACATGTCCTGAGCAGTCAGCATTTTTTCATTGATCCATAATGTAAGCTACAGAGAAGATAACATCAATGTTATTATTCTTTGCCCTGTATTTTCGTATGATTTGAAGATTTAGGCCAAAATTTTGCAAAATTTTCACATGCAGTCATAGTTATCATACGACCAAGCATTGCTCAGAACAAACTACTTTGCCTGCGTATCATTCTGTGAAGTCGAATGCCCAAACAATGAATCCTACGCTTTGTTGACTGAGATTCTGTGTTTTGTTTATTGAATATGACTGCAAAAAAGTCACCATTGGGCCACAGAAAGTTGAGAGAACCAGCACTTTCATAAAGCTGAGAAACCTGTAGCATAGTACAAAGGTGGCTTGGCCCTGTCCTCCTCCCTCTCCACTCATTGGCGTCTTTGGCAACTACCAGTAGTCTTCAATAAAGGTAAAAATTACATTGAAAAAGTTATATCTATTTCACAAGGTTTTCTGCATTTGATTTTCTATAACGTAATCACTAACTGGTGGACCACGGTCCGAGTCCAGAACCGGGCGCCAGGGGCAGTCAAAAATTTACTGTAAGTATTTTAAGTTTTGACGGAACGCTTCTATTTTGACCGGCGCAACTTTTATAGACTTTACGGCACTGGTTCATGCGAGTTAAACCATCCCACATGATACTGCTCAGCCAATCAAATTTGTACATTCCAGGTGGTAGACATGGTGACTGTAATGCAGAGGCAGAAGAGAGAGAAGCGAAACGAGTGACCTGAACCTTGGCAGGACGAAATGTTCTGTATCTGGACCCATTTGTATTTTAATTTAATTTCATTACTAGTTTAATTACTAGGGGTGCACGATAAATATCGGACAGATAATTGTCAGACTGATATGAGGAATTATGTCATATAGCTAAATCCGATAAAATAAAAAAATGGCTCAGGAAAAAAAAAGCTTTTTTATAAAAAAATGTATTAATTAATTTTAAAAAATGCTCCGATGAGGCAAAATGATCCATTCTGTGCTGTAGGTGGGTTAGAGTGGGAAAATCAAGCTCTCCTTTTCTCTAAAGCACTGTAAACGGCCTGTCGTAAACTTATTTCAGTCATGATCTAGCAGCATTTCTGCCGCCTGTCTGCTTTTTGTTGCAGTGCCTGGTTTTTGGGTCACGGGGCAAAGCCACCTGCGCGCAACCCTGTTACTCATTTCCGTCTGACTACTTAAGCTCTCCAATCCATTCAATCGACGGCAGTTGATTCCTGATGGTTCACCCTTGCAGTCGTGTTCATCTCCTCTGCTTTGGCTCCACTCACGCTTCTCGTTTTCCTGTGGCTGTGTCCGCGCGCTGCTGTGTAATGTTATTGTTGCTGTTATGTAATGTTTTCTCTCCACACCTTTTGAGTGTATTTTCTGTTTTTTCACATCTTTTGTGTGCATCCTTAGTTTTTTTCCCTCACTCCTTCCTTAGTGCTCTTTTTGTTAATTATTATATGTATCTTCTATTATTATGTTTGTTCTGCGTTGGGATTCGATGAGGTTCCACTCCGCCTAAGCCAATCGTGACACCCTGAGCTCACTGTAAAAAAATATGGTGTCGATCGTGTAGGACTTCTTCACTGTTTGTTTGTTCCTCAAAAAAAGGTGTGCACAAACTACAGTTAATTCCAAATTACAAAAAAAAAGTAGATATAAATACGTTATTGGTATGGGTCTTGAGTAGCAGGAAGTAATGTGTATCATTAATGGCTTGAAAATAAATATTGTTCATCCCAAATACAGTATTTACGATACTAATGTACTCATTAAGCAACAGAGGCACTGTATCAATTTTTTACCTCCTGTCCATCTTGAAGGAAGTGCTGCAGTTCACGGTTGTCCTTAAGTTTTGCCAGCAATTCATTGGCAGACTTTTTATTCTTTAGATGCCTGGTGAAATTCAATGACAATGTTGATTGTGAAGATGCCTTTGCATGTAAAAAAAAATAAAAAAAATTCATGATGAATATTAGTTTTAACAGTGTTCTCACCTTTCCTGAATAGAATCCACTTTTTCTTGAATCTTATCGGAGTTTGCGTTGCCGTCGTTAATGAGGCGCCGCCCCGCCTCCACAACACCAGTTATCTTCTCCTCGCTGGCTTCTGTGGTAGTGAGAAAATCTTCATACTTTTTAATGGCCTTGTCTGCTCCCTGAAGACTTGTCGGCATCTCTGTGTGGGACAACACATACTCCTGCAAAAAGAGAAAATAACAATTACCCATTTATTTTGGTAAAACACAAGTAAAAATGAGGGCTAAATTAAGGAACTATATTGACAACGATCAGTATGTATTCTTTTCTAGTTATTATTTTTTAAATGCAGGTTTCTTCTTTTTGATTAAAATAACTAGACATAGAACTGTGGTGGATCTAACAGCTCTTCTGTTAGTTTCTCTAAAATGATGTAATAGTATGTTTGGAAAAAAGCCTTCAAAGCAAGAGCTCCGATTTCAATCATGGCTGCAGGCGTGTTTAAAATTATCAGTGAAATGAAAACAGTTAGGTCATGTTTTTTTTTGCACCTACAGGCTAAAGTTTCATCTTTATTCCTTGTATCGTTCCATCATGACTGCACTGTGTGCTCAGCCCACCAGTATAGAAGACTGATGTTTTGGTGTTGGCTTTTAACTTTCTTGGGCTCTACGTTTTTATATAAATGTGGTTGTAGGTTTGTGCTAGAGATAATCAAGTTATTTTTCCTAACCTGGCTATTGAGGAAGGCCTCTGCCTGCTTTGCATCCCTCAAGAAAGTCTGAAAGTCAAAGGCTTGGGCCAAAAGACTGTGTCTGTTCTCCCACATTTGCCGCAACTCATGCCAGCCAGTATCCAAAGCCTGGAGCCTCTGTGCCAAGAACATGTGCTGGACATCCGTCTGACCATGGGTAACCTCATCACCGACCACTCGCATTTTCTCGTAGTCGTCTTTATAGTTGTCCACTTCATTTTTGATGTTCTCATGCTGGGCTAGTAAACTCTCAGCCTCAGGTAAAGAGGTGGGACTGTCCTCTGACGCCACAGCTGTCTGGGTGCGGGAGAGCCACGACTGGAAGTCATCTAGATCCCTGAGGAAGCCTTGCAGCTTACTGGCCTCGCCCAGTGACTCCTCACGTCGTTTCATGGTGGAGTTCAACTCCTTCCACACTTCTTGTATCTCCGCCAGGCGACCTAAAATCTCATCAGCTTGATCCGGATGTTCCTTGGCCAGTTTTTCTGCCTCCTCTTGCAGGTCATTTAATTTTCCCTATAAAGAAAGAACCAATGTTTTAACACTGTAATTGTTCCATATCCACACCACCAACATGAGTGAAAAACAGCATAGTTGATATGTACATAACGCCAACACAGATTTTATGGTGAGTTCACAGATTTTACTCCATGTGGCCTTCATACCTGAATAGCTTCCAGGTCTCTCTCCATGCCTGTGAGTTTGCGCTGTAGTGCCATCACTCCAGTCAGGTCATTTCCCAAGCTCTGAGTGGATTCAATAACCTTGGTCTTTTCTTTCATCCATGATTGGATCTCATTACACTCCAGGTGGTAGTTCTGGATGTTAAGGGCTGACTCAAGGCCTTGTTTCTTTTGACCAGACAGTTTTTCAAATTCTTTCCATCTAGGGATAACACCAAATGTAATTATTGATATTAGGTTGTGTAAAATTGCCGTTTGCTGGGTCATCATCATCATGTGTTATCCCTGACCTATTGTTCAGGTGGTCGCGTGTTTGGTGGATTTGGTCTTTGTTACAATTGTCAAAGGTCAACAGCTGCTCAGCCACCTGGTTCACATCAGTGACACGAGTCCCTAGGTTGTTCATCTCTGGTTCCAGGGTCTCGAACCTACAGCCCCACAAAACTCAATTAACAGTTTGTACTAATGGTTACATAATGCACTATAATAACAAAACCAAATGTGAGAACTATGTAAACAGGTACAGTAGCAGAATTGCTTCATAGTACAATTTTTACTTGTGCTGGGGATGCAACGATTAACCAGTTTTACTATTAACCGCGATTAAAACGTCACCGTTATTTAATCGCAAAGGCTTCACGACACTGTGTGTTTTAGTCCACCTCACTTTCTATAAACAGACTATAAACAGCTACGTTATTTTTGGCACAACCTGCACAAAACAAAGTTACACTTTATATGCTTTATACATCTATTGAGAGACACGCAAAAATGGCAGTAGGACAAAGTAGCAAACTGTTCCCACACAAAAAAAACTGAAGTCGGCAGTGTTAGTGTTAGTCTATGGGTACTTTTAAAAAATGACCAGGGAGTCGAAGACCATTTGCAAAAAGTTACGGCTAAAGGCTCTAATACGTTCAATATGGTGCAGTATTTGCAGGATTACGACTCAGCTTTACGTGCAAAACTAAAGGTAAGACGTAGCAACTGAATTAAATTATGTTAGTGGCAAGTTACTTAATGAAGAATTGAGTTGGTTGGGAGTTAAAAATAAACGTGTCACTTACAATCAGAACGCAATGGGTACTCCTGTCAAGGGCTTCAATCAGTGACCATTTAACCATAGATATTTCTTCGTCCTGTCTGTGTTAAATAAACTATAGGCATTGTAAGTTAATAGAGCCAGTGTAAAATACACTCAATTCCAACTCAATTACAGCAGAAATCTCTCACCCTCTTTATGGTGAGTTCCAGCTCCCACCATCTGGTCGGAGGCTTAGGTGCAGAACATCTCCAAATAAGAACAGCTTTGTTCCAGCAGCAGCTACGGTATTCGTTTAAACAATTTTTTAAAATTAAATCAAGGTAGTTTTATCTTACTGTCTTTTATTAACTTTTACTCTGATTCTTTTTATTGTTCATGTTAATTTTTCTTTCTTCTCTTCCTGGTCCTGGTCTCAAGCAGCCTTTAGACATGTTCGTCATGTTGTGATTTGTTTTGTGTTATTACTTTTGTTTATTTTAATTTATAATAATAAATAAATGATAAATGGGTTATACTTGTATAGCGCTTTTCTACCTACAAGGTACTCAAAGCGCTTTGACAGTATTTCCACATTCCCCCATTCACACACACATTCACGGCGGGAGCTGCCATGCAAGGCGCTAACCAGCAGCCATCAGGAGCAAGGGTGAAGTGTCTTGCCCAAGGACACAACGGACGTGACTAGGATGGTAGAAGGTGGGGATTGAACCCCAGTAACCAGCAACCCTCCGATTGCTGGCACGGCCACCAGATGCCATTCTCCATTTTAAAATGCAAAATAAATCTACCTTCGGGTACAAAGAAAGTCACCTTGACCTTGACACTAACATAACAACAGGTGCTTGTATCTATGGGATCTAACTGTGCACTTCAGTAATTATCAACACAGCATAAATATATTATTAAAATGAATAAATAGGCATGGATAGCAGTTGATGACAATATCACTTTAGTTTATGAGTAACATTTTCCTTGAGGGGGGGTCAATAAATTTGATCTAGTATTATATTAGTATTCTTGTATTAGTGATACAACTATTAATTATTTGATGCATTCATTATTATTTTTTGTTTATATTTATTATTTTGTACTGTTATTATAATATTATTTCATTACTGTTATTTCCGACAGTAATAAATAACATATCAAAATCTCAAAAGAAAGACTGTTATTTCATACATTTGAATTACTCACTGCATAATAATCGTGAAACCGTAATTATTACAATATAGTACTATAGTCGTACAGTCAAAATTTATAATCATTGCATCCTTACTTGTGACATACATAATGTTTATAAGCAAGCTGTCCAATATTGGTGTATATGACCATGGTTTTAGGTGATCTTCTGCATCTATTCATGTTCCTGACCTTTGTTGAACCACTTCCAAGTCTTCCAGTTTGGTCGGGATCTCCATGCCATGTAACCACTTCTCTTTTTCTTCCACCCAGAGTTGGCAGGCGCCCGCCTCACTGAACATGCGATGAAGTGCCAAAGCACCTTCCAGTGCCTGTCGCCGAGCCACCGAGAGGGATTGTAGCTCTTTGTAGCGCTGCTCAATAGCAGGTAGTCGACCCTCCACCTACATTGACAATAAACAATAATTTAAGACATGACATCATTTGAAACGTATGTAAAAAAAACAACGCATGCATACCTGGGGGAATTGAAGATAGGCTTGTGGCAGTGCTTGGACTTGCTCGTGCAGGGAGTCAATGAGGGGCTGGTGGCTCTTAATCTCCTCTTCTATTTCTCGCTGCTTGCGAGCTAAAGTTTGGGTGGAGAACTCGTCGTGACCCATTTCCTGAGTAGACACCTGCCTTAGAGTTTCCATTAGCCATGCCTCCATGTCATTAGCATCTGCTTGAAACTGATGCATGGCCACCGAGTCCTTAAGCTTCTGTTCTCTGAGCTTTGTTGTCTGAGAAATAGGAAGAACATGAAAGTAACAATAACAAACTCCCAACTTCTTGTATTTAGTGTATGGGGCAAACCTTATCAAACATTTGAAAGCGGAACTGTACTTTTTTAAAATTTTGCCTGTTTTAACAATCATTTTGAGAGAAAAGAACACACGTGTGTTTTTCTTAGAATTCTAAAGGTGATAAAAAACGTTTCAAAGATGCGGCTAATGAGTCACCATTGTAGTCTTCAAAACCCTCCATCAACGTTTTGTATACACGCTGTGAATATACATTATATATAATGTAGTAACAGACACGTTCATAACTATTTGTAATATGTACAAAGTTTACCGTATTTTGGTCATTTCCATCGTTTCCATAGCAACACAATTCCGACTTCCGGCAACAAATGTGTGTTCTTACTTCCGGAAACAAACGCGAGAGTGTTCTAAACATGGCAGACTTGGTAACAGACAACAAACACGACTATTTTCGGACAAATGAGGATTCACAATCTTTTTTTTAAGCTGAATATACAGAGGATGAACTGCTGCTTATGGAAGCTTAGCGAGCACGAAGAGAGGGTAAAATGTTGTAGCAGAAGGAAGCCGAGGTTGGTGTGACTTGACACGGCAAATGTGGAACTTAGAGCCAAGCTACGCCGACATAAATGGCGTGCTTACCAAAACTAAACCGGAAAAAAATGTCCCCGGCCAGCTGGAAGAAGCAGACAACTGTCCATCTAGTGAGTCACTATAATATTGATCATGATGCACGCAGCACATCATGCTATTGTTAGTACAACTACATACACTGTCTATATAGATCTCTACAAACAAAACATGAAATGTGGGCTAATACTTTAAAGATACTGCAATATGATTGTTCATGTTTTTAAGTCAGTACAAATTTGTGTCCTATAAAATTTTGTTGAGCATTTTTTTAAACTCAAAAGCCACTCAGCTAATGACGCAAAAGATAGTTTACGGCTAATGTCGTAGCATGCCGTTGCAAGACAACGTGCAACTACGCTAGAAAAAGAATTCCTCAGTGTTCACTCTTACAATAACAATGTTGTTACAGTTTGTTATACAGGTTACGGAATGTAAATGAAGTATTGTTGGCGGTTTTTGGATGCATTTTTAAAGTGACTTATAGGATTGCTCCCATAATCTGCATTGCTAGCCACCTAGAACGAGGCAATTATTACAAATTACAATGCAAAAAAACCAACCCTTTGTCTTGTTGTCTCTCATAAATATTGTGAACAATAGGATAAATTCCAAAAAAGTGCAGTTCCCCTTCAAAATAATTGTGATCAGCACCCACCTCCAGCAGATGTGTCCACTGTGCACGGATATCTCTGATATTTTCTGTGACTTCCGGGGCTCCAAAGTGTCCCTCGTCAACTAAAGCTTCCCCTGCAGCAATACTGTTGCTCAGAGGGCCATAGCGGGCTGCCATTTCATCCGTGAACGCTTCATGTTTGCTGACTAGGTGAAGGGCAGAAGTTAGGTCCCGGCCACACTCCCCACTGGTCAGAATCTGCTCCTGTTCTCGGATCCAGGCTGCCTCCTCGCCCAGGTCCCACAGGAACTGCCACAAGCGACGAGAATCCTCAAGGCGTTCTCTGCGCTGTGCCGCAAGTTGACCAAGCTCCTCATAGGCTTGGCCTAGCAGGTCAACTTTTTCACTTACAAGTCCTGGCTCACATGGTTTGTAAGCTGGCAATTAGAAGGCCAGAGCATGGATCTTAGATGTCTTATGGCATAGAAATTGTAAACAGAATGAGCAAAAATAATGTTTGTAAAATCACCTTGATCATGAGAAGTGAAGCGATTTGCAGCTCCCTGCACTGCTTTGATTCCTTCAGCCTGAGCTGAAATATCAGCCTCCACTAGATTATGTGTCTGAAGTAGGTCCAAAACATCATGCAAATGTTTGCCACTATCTTGGGACTGGAGACGACTCTACACACAAAAATACAAAATTAGTATATTTAACTCAGCACAACATGGCATATTGGCTATCTATTGTAAAATGTTGTGTCTACATTTCCATTCAAAGCCAATAGAATGATTATCGGTTTTGGAGGCGGGGAATACCTTCATGTCAGCCATCCAGTCCATTATGTAGCACATCTCTTGGAAGAGCCTCTGGAGGTCGCGATGGGCATTTAGTCGCTCTCTGCGTGCTGCCAGAAGCTCCTTGAGGTATTCCCAGAGACGAAGCACATTATCCCTTCTTGCGAGCACACGCCGGACATCGTGGTATCGCTCTGCCTCCAGCTCTTTGGCCACAGCCTCAACAGCGGCCACGCGCTCCCAGTATGCACCAATGTCTGTCTCAATTGCCTCATGTTTACGGGTGGCAGCTTCCACCGCGCCCAGGTCGGTTCCAAAATTGTCCTGTGGACATAGTAATAACTTTGGGTCATTCCACAGAATCAGTGCCATCTTTCTCTCAAGTTAGTAAAATATATAAGTGCACAATAAACTTAACAGATTTTTTACTTAATTATTACTGCACATTGATCTGATTTCATTATTAATAAACACAATTTAAAAGAGGAATTTAAACTACCCTAAACACTGGAAAATACAATTTGTTGCCTGCACTGCTTCCTAAAATTTAACTTTATCACAAAATATAATAATTTAAATCATTCAGAAATGTAATATTTTTCACACAATTGTGTTGCTCCTTATCCTAACTATAATTTAATGTTTTGTCTTTTAACAAATATTTAGTTAAAATTCAAACTTAAGTTGTGTCCCTGAGATTTCACTGAGTCTGGTTACCCAAACAATAAAAAATGTGGAATATTCTTTAAGTCACATGGTCCATAGGAAGTTGCATCATTTGGTTCCTCTGCAGGCCATAGAGAGGTCTCATTCATTACTTTATATGTTCTATGATATTTCAACAAGACAAAATCTCAGCACAGTCTTGCTCCTCCAATATTTTTTGTATATTATTTATTCTTTTTTTTTTTAGATTGTATTTTGTGTTGAATCATTTTAATGTGTTTAGAGTGTCAACATGCTATTAGCAAAATGTGATGTGGCTATGTTTCATGTATTGGCTAATTCTATGATAAAATCTTACCGTTGTTACTTTTAGTGCTGTTACTTAAACAAGTAATTTCACCAAAGAAACCTTGTACAAAAAATGTTGCCTGAGATGGGCCAATACACATTTTGAGTAGCTCTATATGTGTATTACCAGATTTAGAGTTGAAAAAAGAAAATGTAAGTTAATTTTGAGAGCGTTAGAAAAAGTAAATTACACAGATTTAGTAGACTGGGTCTAATATTTCCCAGTAAAAGTATGAATGTACAGTATATGTGGCTAGAGAGGGATTCCACTGACTTACCTGAGACACCAAGCGCTGATTCTCACTCAACCATGTTTCCCGCATAGCAGCCTTGCGGTCAAACCGTGCTGCGAGCATCTCAAGCTTTTCTTGGCGGATTAATTCATTTCTGAGGGCCAGCTCACGTTCATGCTCTGCCTTTTCAAGCCGCTCCCATGCCTACACATACAGGTAAAAACAGCATGTAGGCAACACTTTGTAACGAGGAGTAATTGATGCATGGAAATGTGTATTTTACAATAATACCTTATTGACATCAGAGATTAGTTTCCCTTCTCTTGGCATGTAAACTTTCTGGTTGTTTGCTCTCATCTTGCTCTGGATGGTAAAAAGAAGGACCTCCAAGTTTCCTTTTTCCGTAAATCTGTGGAGACAAACAAACTGTGCTCTAAAATCTTCTTCCCAACTTTTGCATTATAATCAAACAGAACCGGGTTCACCACTGTCATAATAATAATTTTAATAAAGATGTGAGATAGGCTCCAGCGCCCCCCGCGACCCCGAAAGGGACAAGCGGTAGAAAATGGATGGATGGTTGGGCTCTGTTACTCACTTGGGCGGTTTCTCCACAGTCCGGTAAGAATTGAAAGCCTGAAGCTGATTCTGCACAGCGCTGAGCGAGTTAGCCAACTGCCGATCATTTAGAGTCACTATGGTCTGCTCAATCCACTCCAGCAGCTCTGAAGCCAAGGTCTCATACTTCTCTATAAGCTGATCTGCCTCAATGGCATAGTCAAGAACCTGCAAGAGAGGCATGTGGATGAAGGCAACTAGCCAAGTATTTCCATAATGTGTATTCACTCAACTCTGCATGCATACCTTGCCAATTCGCTTGCCCTCCACTGCTAGGGCCTTCATCTTTGAGAAGTAATGGTAGTAAGTCGCTACATAGGTAATGATGGACTTCTCGTCCGGTTGATCCACATTAACATCTGTGGGGGGAAAAGAGTAGAGGGAAGTAATTAAATCAGAGTTTTGCAAGTCTCAATAAGTTTCAAGTCTTTAACCCCAAGTCTCGATTCAAGTTTCAAGTAAGCCGTACAAGTCCAAGTCAAGTCTCAAGTCAAGACAGGACAGGTTGAGTCAAATCTCAAGTCATCATCTTGATATTTTTGAGTCCTTTCAATTAGGGCTGGGCGATATGGCCTTTTATTAACATCTCGATATTTTTAAGCCATATTACGATACACGATATATGTCTCGATATTTTGCCTTTGCCTTGAATTAACACTTGATGCATATAATCACACCAGTATGATGATTCTATGTGTCTACATTAAGACATTCTTGTTCATACTGCATTAATATATGCTAATTTTAAACTTTCATGCAGAGAGGGGAAATTATTTGTATTTATTAAACAATTAATAAATAGTGGCACAAACGGGTAATTTCAAAACAGAAAGTGCAAGATTGTCAGAGACATTTTAAAACAAGCTATTAGTTCATTTTTTGCATGTTGTCACTAAGATGACATATCAAAACAAAACTAAATTAAAGTAAACTTTTTGTACAGAACCCCACTACAATATTTTAAAACAAATAAAGTACACTTTTGTGCATGATGTCACACAAGATATTTCAATAATTGTCAAATAAAAATGAACTGCATAATAGGAAATCAAATTGTGTATGTCCTTCGCTGTGTGGTAGGTTACTGCGGACGTTATCTCCTTCTGTTTTTTCAGTGCTGGTTGCTTCGGCATTGTGTTGGGTATGGCACCGGCCGAGATGTTGACATGCGGAGTTTCAAGCACTCCTTATTCTCTAGCGGGTGACTTTTCAAATGATGTTACAAATTAGTAGTGCTGCTACTTTTTGTAGCAACGCTTTTTCCGCATACTTGACATATTACGGTTGTCTGTTCAACATCCAAACAACCGCCAGACGATGGACCCCGTGCTGTTTTTCTTGGGAATCATTTCTTACTTCATTTGTTACCAGATTCGCATCTTTCTTTCTCTCGTATTACCACTCGCACTGCTCCGCTTGCACCACAGCTAACGTTACCCATGCCGCTACCTCTCAGCTCCGCGAGAGCGTATGACTTTGCACGCGCGACAGTATGTGACGTATGTAACAAGGTGTGCTTGTTTTATGTCTCTGTGAGAAGGAGAGACAAGAAGGAGTGAGAATCGCCGGTAGTGTAATGCCCGCAGCTAAAAGCAACTGCGTGAGAACGTATACTCGAATACTCACGATATAGTAATTTCCTACATTAACGGTGCCTACTTTCAAGTCTTAGGCACCGTTAAGTATTCATAGTCACTAAAATATTTGCCATTTGAAAAGGTAAAATTTTATTATATTTGACATATACATCAATTGTTTTAAAAAAAAATTGTCTTACAATCTTAATTACATTAAAACCCAGTGTGATATAGGTTTCTATGACTCTCAATGTCATTGTTCATGATTTAAACTTAGTTTTACTGCAAAGACACAAATGTGAAAGTCACTACACACAAGACTGTTCTCACTAGCGGTATGAAAGAGCAGGAATCAGGTAAGAAAAATACTCACACAAGAACTACTTCAGTATAGGGGAAAAAAAACAGCATATACAGGTGCTGCTCAATAAATTAGAATATGACCAAATAGTTGATTAATTTCAGTAATTTCATTTAAAAAGTGAAACTTGTATATTATAAACTTTCCTTACACACAAACAGATACATTTTAAATGTTTATTAATTTTAATGATTATAAATTGAAACTAATCCCAAATTGAGTATCTCAGAAAATGTGTATATTACTTTTGACCAATAAAAAAAAGGATTTTAGAAATGTTGGCCAACTGAAAAGTATGAACATGAAAAGTATGAACACTCAAAAGCACTCAAGACTTGGTCTGGGCTCCATTTGCCTGAATCACTGCAGCAATATGGCGTGACGTAGATTAGATCAGTCTGTGGCACTCCTCAGGTGTTATGAGAGCCCAGGATGTTCTGATAGTGGCATTTACCTCTTCTGCATTGTTGGGTCTGGCATATCGCATTTTCCTCTTGACAATAACGCTTTGATTTTCTATAGTGTTGAGGTCAGGCGAGTTTGCTGGCCAATTAACAGGGATACCATGGTCTTAAACCAGGTACTGATAGTTTTGGCACTGTGTGCAGTAACCACAGTCAGTAATGGTTTGGGGTGGAAATTTTACAGTAAAGTTTCCAAAGTCAGTGATGGTTTGTGTTGCCATGTCATCTGCTGATGTTGGTCCACTGTGTTTTCTGAGGTCTAAGGTCACTGCAGCCGTCTATCAGGAAGTTTTAGAGCACTTCATGCTTCCTGCTATTGACCAACTTTTTGGAGATGCAGATTTCAGTTTCCAACAGGATTTGGCACCTGCACACAGTGCTTAAACTACTTGTATGTGGTTTAAGGATCATGGTATCCCTGTCCTTAATTGGCCAGCAAACTTGCCTGACCTCAACCCCATAGAAAATGTATAAGGTATTGAGGAAAATGCAATACGCCAGACCAAACAATGCGGAGGAGCTAAAGACCATCAGAGCAACCTGGGCTCTAATAACACCTGAGGAATGCCCCAGACTGATCGACTCTATGCCACGCCGTATTACAAAAGGAGCCCCGACCAAGTCTTGAGTGCTTTTGAGTGTTTATAGTTTTTATGTTCATACTTTTCAGTTGGCCAACATTTCTAAAACCCTTGTTTTATGAATCATAAATAATATTGTAATTTTCTGAGATACTGAATTGGGGATTTTAATTAGTTTTCAGTTATAATAATTTAAATTTAAATAAATAAACACTTGGAAAAATAGCAGTCGGTGTGTAATTAATGTGTATACAGGTTTCATTTTTCAAATTAAATCACTGAAATAAATCAACTTTTAGGTCATATCCTAATTTATTGAGCAGCACCTGTATGTTAACAATAAACACTTTACTTTGCTGCTGCATGTGTAAATAACCATTTTCACAACAGGAAGTACTCCCACAACACTATGTCCAAGCACCAACATGGCCCCTTAAACTTGGAATAAGCTTTCATCGGTAATAAGGTCGTTTTTAGATATTTTTTAAATATTTTTTTTTTGTATTACTAGTACACATTTTGACAATGAAGTAAACCGCAGGAAAATCAGTTGAAAAATGAGCGAGAAATTATTTACTCTCATTTACATGAATTGCATTTGGTGACAGTTGCCCTAACTAAGATGTAAGCCACATAGTCACGTCACAGCAGGCTGCTCCTGCAATTAAATATCTATGGGGAGTTCCGGTTTCCTGTCATTCTTTGAGGCCCTAGTTTTATAACATATAGTTTTGTTTTATGACGTGTTTATTGATAGTTATTGTTCATTATTTTTTCCACAGTATCGCAGTGGTTAATGTTTACGTTTTGCTGACATTTATGACGTTACCAGTATGCACGCAACTTAAAACAGGCGAGGAAGTAACTACACAACAAGCAGTCTAAACTTACGGTCAAACAAAACTAGAACACGTCTTGAGTCCAGTGTCACTGCTCACCCTTTCCAATTGTCCACGGTTCTTGCTGTGACATGAGCCCGAGATTCCGCTAATATGCAAATTATTACGTGAGCAAGAATTACGTTTTTTTAATTGATTCCTCGTCAATAGATACTTGTCCAAGACCAAACTTCTCAAGTCTTTTAAAGTCATCAGACCAAAGTCAGAGTCAAGTCCAGAGTCATTGATGTCAAAGTCCAAGTCAAGTCTTAAGTCTTTGATGATATTGTTAAGTCATCAAAATTGTGACTCGAGTTTGACTCGAGTCCAAGTCTTGTGAATCGAGTCCACACCTTTGAAAAAAAATGCTTTTCATTCATATTCAAAAAGAAACTATGTGATGTTGTCTGAGCTATAATTAAGCCTGGTAAGCCATCAATCAGGCCCCCAGACTAACGATGTAGTGAATGGAAATGGACTGGCAGTACGAGTTACATAAGGCTTTGTGTGTTTGTAGTGGCTTTACCCACTCACCTTCTGGGTCCAGGAGCTTAGTAAGGCCCATCTCCTTCTCAGCCACATTGAAGGCATTCTGTAGATTGTAGTGAGCGTTGGACCTTTTCAGGTTGTCAAACTCAATCAGGTCAGGTCTGCGGGGGGAGGCCAGGGGACAATTATTATCTTAATAGGAACAAACAGCAAGCGATATCTTGAAATACATTTTAAAACCAATTCCAAACACGATTACTCTCTCATTAGAAAACGATCAGAAAATAGGCATGCAGGGCACCTATGATAAACAATATAATGTGCGGCCTCCTCTGCAGTAGTAGTTATGGTAACATGATGGTTTACACACTGTGTCCTACACCCTAACTCCCTTCAAATACATTGAATCATTCAGTTAACATAATCTATTCATGTGGCACAATTACCAAAAGGATGTGCAAGTGAGTTACCAAGACGGGCTCAACATATAAGATAAGTGGGTTATTATTTCTGTGATCTAGGTCATCTTGCTCCCAGTTTTATTTTTATCCATACTGCCGACTGAGAAGACCTGAATAGAAACACCCATGAGAAGTGCAATGGTAGTGCAACAAATGATACAACTGTAAAAAAAAATGAAGATACTTGACATTTTTTTTACTAACTCCCCTTTAAAATGAATTTAATACAGCTAATTTCATTACACATGCAGCAAGCCATATCAAGTCCAAGTAGAAGTCAATGACCTGTGTTTGTGCACGATGGCATTGAACGCTAGACCATCCCTCCAGCTGGTAGTGAAGTTGTGGATGTTGACATTGGGGTAGCTGCAGAGGTGATAAATCATTGATGTGACACACACATTTCAGCTGCATTAGCAATGCAACAAATGGCTTATCTTTTGAAAGTAATTTCTCACCCGGCAGTTTTCATTTGGCACCAAAGGAGAAGGGCATCTTTAGCAGATTTCTTCTCTTTGTTGTCCTCCGTTTCAACACTGATGTCCTGAATCTGCAACCATATTATGTAATTAGTTTAGATGGCCACATACCCCAAAAGGGGATTACACCGGGGAACTGAATGGTACCTGGAAGCGAAGAATGATGGTCCAGATGAGACCCAGTGTGAGACGGTGATTCCCATCCACAATATCATGTGACCCCATGTTTTCTAGATGGACCTTTTGCTCTTTGAGGAACTGCAAGGCTTTATCAACATTCTCCAAGCAGTGGATACGCATGCGGCCCTTAGTGGGCTTTGGCTACAAAAGGAAGAGACAAAAAAGAGCTTGTTGTAAAGGCTACCCTTAAAATTATTATATTTGGTGCCAGGATGGTAAAGACATTTTTTTTGTGAGATACTGACCAGCTGTTCTCCTGAGAGCACTTCCAGCAGGCGGATAAGCATGCGGCCGTCACGCAGGTCTGTATATAAGTCACCGATGCGACAAGTTACACGACCTAAGTGGGAGTTCACCCATTTGGTGAAGGTCTTCTTCTGGACAGCTTCACGCTCGTCTGGGAGGGAAGAGAGAGAGAGAAAGAGAGAAGGGGTTTAACTCTTCCACCAGATTGACCACCATTGCAGCAGGGAATAAATAAATCGGACATCTCACAGATAAACTTATATATATTCAATCACAAAGATCAATGTAACGACCGCTTAGGGAAATGGTTCTTTATTTGACAAAAATTGCCTTTTTAATGATGTTCAAACAGTAATTATATGTCCTTAGAACTTGTTTATGACCTCTAATCATGAAAAAATAAATCACCTCCCTCACAGATTCACTTTTGAGAGAGCAGTCATTTTTTAAAATGTATATATACAGCAACATACATTATCAATGTTGATGATGTAGAAAAGTTACAATCAAATCAAATTAGCTTCATGGCATGGCCTCTTAACTTCATGTGAGTGATTATGATTGACGACACCTGTTGGCTCCTCTGAGCCGATTTAAAGATGGCTCATGTGATGCAGTCATTAGACTCGGTTACAAACGCGACAATGGGAAAGTCAATGAAACTCAGCACAGATCTGAAAAAACTAATCATTGACTTGAACAAGTCAGGAAAGTCACTTGGAGCCATTACAAAGCAGCTTAAGGTCCCAAGAACAACTGTGCAGACAATTGTTTGTAAGTATAAAGTGCATGGCACAGTTTTGTCACTGCCACGATCAGGAAGAAAACGCAAGCTATCACCTGCCGCTGAGAGAAAATTGGTCAGGATGATCAAGAGTCAACAGAGAACTACCAAAAAGCAGGTCTGCAATGAATTGGAAGCTGCTGGAACACAGGTGTCAGTGTCCACAGTCAAGCATGTTTTGCATCGCCATGGACTGAGAGGCTACCATGCAAGAAGGAAGCCCTTGCTCCAGAAGCGACAGCTTAAGGCTCGTCTAAAGTTTGCTGCAGAGCATATGGACAAAGATAAGACCTTTTGGAGGAAAGTTCTGTGGTCAGATGAAACAAAAATTGAGCTGTTTGGCCACAATACCCAGCAATATGGTTGGAGGAGAAAAGGTGAGGTCTTTAATCCCAGGAACACTATTCCTACCGTCAAGCATGATGGTGGTAGTATTATGCTCTGGGCCTGTTTTGCTGCCAATGGAACTGGTGCTTTACAGAGAGTAAATGGGACAATGAAAAAGGAGGATTAAATCCGAGTTCTTCAGGACAACCTAAAATCATCAGCCCGTAGGTTGGGTCTTGGGCGCATTTGGGTGTTCCAACAGGACAATGACCCCAAACACACGTCAAAAGTGGTAAAGGAATGGCTAAATCAGGCTAGAATTAAGGTTTCAAAATGGCCTTCCCAAAGTCCTGACTTAAACCCCATTGAGAACATGTGGACAATGCTGAAGAAACAAGTCCATGTCAGAAACCCAACAAATTTAGCTGAACTGCACCAAGAGGAGTGGTCAAACATTTTTGCCAGAAGCTTATGGATGGCTACTAAAAGCGCCTTATTGCAGTGAAACGTGCCAAGGGACATGGAGCCAAATATTAACATTGCTGTATGTATACTTTTCACCCAGCAGATTTGGTCACATTTTCAGTAGATCCATAATAAATTCATAAAAGAACCAAATTTCATGAATGTTTTTTGTGACCAACAAGGGTGACACAAAAAAAACGTTCATCAATATGAATCGAATAACTTCCAAAATGTTATTTAGATTAACACAAAAATTCAGCTCCATTAGGTTAAGTCTATGTAGCAGACATCTCTAAAGTTTCAAGTCTGTACCACAAAAACTCTGTTGAACTGGCGCTCAAAAAATGTGCTCTAAATGAGCTCCCCGTTGCTGCAAGCACACTTGGATCCGGCGGACAAAGTTCTCGATGACCCTCCCACATTCTTCCCTTGGGATCGCTCTTATTGCTGCTGTGATTGCTGTTTTCAGATCAGGGATAGTCTGGGGGTTGTTGCCATACACCCAGTCGTTAAGGTATCCCCACAGATAAAAATCTGGGGCGTTCAAGTCCGGTGAATGCGGCGACCACTCCGGGTCACACCTGCGGCTGATCAGTCGGTCAGGGAAACGATGCTGTAGCCATGCCAATGATTCGTTTGAGGTGTGGGTGGTGGCACCATCCTGCTGGAACCACTGGAGGTCCCTGGCAACCCCTCTTCGTAGACCAAGTGCTGTCCAGAATTTGCCAGGCACCTGAACATATCGCTCGGTGTTGATTGTCACAAACCGCTCGTTGTCGTCCTCGAACCAGAATGGTCCAATGATGCCATGTTTGGAGATGGCGACCCATGCAGTGCACTTGACAGAGTGTAATGGCCTTTGCAGACAGTACCAGGGGGTGTGCTACCCCAGAAGATGTTGTTCTTAGAGTTCACATGACCTGACAGCAGAAAATGTGCCTGGCATCTCGAAGATTACATTTTCTAAACTTTTAGAACATTAAAGGCCTACTGAAACCCACTACTACCGACCACGCAGTCTGATAGTTTATATATCAATGATGAAATCTTAACATTGCAACACATGCCAATACGGCCGGGTTAACTTATAAAGTGCAATTTTAAATTTCCCGGGAAACTTCCGGTTGAAAACGTCTAGATATGATGACGTTTGCGCGTGACGTCAATGGTTGAAGCGGAAGTATTGGGACACATTGTATCCCAATACAAACAGCTCTGTTTTCATCGCAAAATTCCACAGTATTCTGGACATCTGTGTTGGTGAATCTTTTGCAATTTGTTTAATGAACAATGGAGACTGCAAAGAAGAAAGCTGTAGGTGGGATCGGTGTATTAGCGGCTGGCTGCAGCAACACAACCAGGAGGACTTTGACTTGGATAGCAGACGCGCTATCCGACGCTAGCCGCCGACCGCATCGATGATCGGGTGAAGTCCTTCGTCGCGCCGTCGATCGCTGGAACGCAGGTGAGCACGGGTGTTGATGAGCAGATGAGAGCTGGCGTAGGTGGATAGCTAATGATTTTAGCATAGCTCTGTGAGGTCCCGTAGCTAAGTTAGCTTCAATGGCGTCGTTAGCAACAGCATTGTTAAGCTTCACCAGGCTGGAAAGCATTAACCATGTAGTTAAAGGCCTACTGAAAGCCACTACTACCGACCACGCAGTCTGATAGTTGATATATCAATGATGAAATCTTAACATTGCAACACATGCCAATACGGCCGGGTTAACTTATAAAGTGACATTTAAAACTTCCCGGGAAATATCCGGCTGAAACGTCGCGGTATGATGACGTATGCGCGTGACGAAGTCAGAGTAACGGAAGTTATGGTACCCGTAGAATCCTATACAAAAAGCTCTGTTTTCATTTCATAATTCCACAGTATTCTGGACATCTTTTGCAATTTGTTTAATGAACAATGAAGGCTGCAAAGAAGACAGTTGTAGGTGAGATCGGTGTATTAGCAGCGGACTACAGCAACACAACCAGGAGGACTTTGTTGGAGCGCTAGCCGCGCTAGCCGCGCTAGCCGCGCTAGCCGCCGACCTCACCTTGACTCCCTACGTCTCCGGGCCGCCAAACGCATCGGGTGAAGTGACGTCCTTCCTTCGTCCTTCTGCCGATCGCTGGAACGCAGGTGAGCACGGGTGTTGATGAGTAGATGAGGGCTGGCTGGCGTAAGTGGAGAGCTAATGTTTTTAGCATAGCTCTGTGAGGTCCCGTTGCTAAGTTGCTAAGTTAGCTTCAATGGCGTCGTTAGCACGGCATTGTTAACCTTCGCCAGCCTGGAAAGCATTAACCGTGTATTTACATGTCCACGGTTTAATAGTATTGTTGATTTTCTATCTATCCTTCCAGTCAGGGGTTTATTTTTTTGTTTCTATATGCAGTTAAAGCACGATGCTATCACGTTAGCTCGTAGCTAAAGCATTTCGCAGATGTATTGTCGTGGAGATAAAAGGCACTGAATGTCCATTTCGCGTTCTCGACTCTCATTTTCAAGAGGATATAGTATCCGAGGTGGTTTAAAATACAAATCCGTGATCCACAATAAAAAAAGGAGAGTGTGGAATCCAATGAGCCAGCTTGTACCTAAGTTACGGTCAGAGCGAAAAAAGATACGTCCATCACTGCCTCTCAAGTCGTTCACTGTAACGTTCCTCATCTACGAATCTTTCATCCTCGCTCAAATTAATGGGGTAATCATCACTTTCTCGGTCCGAATCTCTCTCGCTCCATTGTAAACAACGGGGAATTGTGAGGAATACTAGCTCCTGTGACGTCACGCTACTTCCGGTACAGGCAAGGCTTTTTTTTTATCAGCGAGCAAAAGTTGCGAACTTTATCGTCGATTTTCTCTACTAAATCCTTTCAGCAAAAATATGGCAATATCGCGAAATGATCAAGTATGACACATAGAATGGATCTGCTATTCCCGTTTAAATTGAAAAAAATCATTTCAGTAGGCCTTTAAAGGTCCAGGGTTTAATAGTATTGTTGATCTTCTGTCTATCCTTCCAGTCAGGGGCTTATTTCTTTTGTTTCTATCTGCAGTTAAGCCCGATGCTATCACGTTAGCTCTGTAGCTAAAGTGCTTCACCGATGTATTGTCGTGGAGATAAAAGTCCGTGATCCACAATAGAAAAAGGAGAAAGTGTGGAATCCAATGAGACCTTGTACCTAAGTTACGGTCAGAGCGAAAAAAGATACGTCCTGCACTGCACTCTAGTCCTTCACTCTTACGTTCCTCATCCACAAATCTATCATCCTCGCTCAAATTAATGGGATAATCGTTGCTTTCTTGGTCCGAATCGCTCTCGTTGCTGGTGTAAACAATGGGGAAATGTGAGGAGCCCTTCAACCTGCGACGTCACGCTACTTCCGGTACAGGCAAGGCTTTTTTTATCAGCGACCAAAAGTTGCGAACTTTATCGTCGATGTTCTCTACTAAATCCTTTCAGCAAAAATATGGCAATATCGCCAAATGATCAAGTATGACACATAGAATGGATCTGCTAGCCCCGTTTAAATAAGAAAACTTCATTTCAGTAGGCCTTTAATTCTTCTTGGTAAATCTGAAAAATAAAAAGAATTGATTAATTATTTCAAAAGTTATTCAAGTTTAGGTGATGAACGCTTTTTTTGTGTTGGGGACCACTGTACCAGTCCGGTACCAGTCCGTGGATCGATTGGTACCGGGCCGCACAAGAAATTATTTTTTTAATTATTTAAAAAAAAACATTTTAAAGTTGTTGTTTTTTTCATAAAATCAACATAAAAAACACAAGATACACTTACAATTAGTGCACCAACCCAAAAAACCTCCCTCCCCCATTTACACTCATTCACACTCAGTCGCACAAAAGAGTTGTTTCTTAATGTTATTAATATTTCTGGTTCCTACATTATATATCAATATATATCAATACAGTCTGCAGGGATACTGTCCGTAAAAAAAAAATACACTGCACCCTGCCCCCCCGGTCCGTGGGACAAATTTACAAGCGCAGTGACAAAAAGGTTGGGGACCACTGTGTTAAAGCACAGTACAATCCATCAAGCGGTGCGGCTTCATAGCTTACCAAAGTCGGACTAAAACATTTTGATACATTTTTGACCACCGTGTGTAATGTTCTATATTTTCAATGGAACATATAAAATGTTGGTGTTGTTTATATTGCAGTCCACACGTATCTCTTATGTGTGACTGCCATCATATTGCAGTCTACACGTATCTCTTATGTGTGACTGCTATCTACTGTTCACACTTATTTCATCACGTACCAAAAAAAATAGCTATGAGGTTGGTAAGCACAACCAAAATCATTCCATACATTAGGCACACCGGGTTATAAAATTAAAGGATCTTAAAGGCCTACTGAAAGCCACTACTAGCGACCACGCAGTCTGATAGTTTATATATCAATGATGAAATCTTAACATTGCAACACATGCCAATACTGCCGGGTTAACTTATAAAGTGCAATTTTAAATTTCCCGCTAAACTTCCGGTTCGAAACGCCTCTGAGGGTTGACGTATGCGCGTGACGTCAATCATTGAAACGGAAGTATTCGGACACCATTGAAGTCAATACGAAATAGCTCTGTTTTCATCTCATTATTCCACAGTATTCTGGACATCTGTGTTGGTGAATCTTTTGCAATTTGTTCATTGCATTATGGAGAAAGAAGCTGAGCAAGCAAAGAAGAAAGTTGTCGGTGCGAAGTGTCTATTTTGCGAGGGAAGTCAGCAACAACACGTACACAGCCGGCGCTTCTTTGTTTACATTCCCGAAAGATGCAGTCAAGATGGAAGAACTCGGACAACAGAGACTCTTACCAGGAGGACTTTGATTTGGATACACAGTTGCAATAACGTGAGTACACAGCTGCGCTTCCAAACATTTGATCGCTTGCTATAACTAGCTCGAGCTAGTAGCTAGGAGCTAGGAGCTAGCATTAGGATTAATTTGTGGCATATTAAATATAAGCCTGGTTGTGTTGTGGCTAATAGAGTATATATATGTCTTGTGTTTATTTATTGTTGTAGTCATTCCCAGCTGAATATCAGGTCCCACCCGCGCGCTTCCAAACATTTGATTGCTTGCCCGTACGTGCGTGTCATGTACGTAACTTTGATTAAATATATAAGCTTTATGAACCTTGGGTTAGGTGAACGGTTGTTTGGGCTGAGTGAGTGTGTGTGTTATGCAGGTGTTTGAATTGTATTGGCGGGTTATATATACGGGATCCCGTCCATATTACCCGCTTGAGCTATAACTAGCTCGAGCTAGTAGCTAGTAGCTAGGAGCTAGGAGCTAGCATAACAAACACCTAGGTGTTTTTATGCGGGATTAATTTGTGGCATATTAAATATAAGCCTGGTTGTGTTGTGGCTAATAGAGTATATATGTCTTGTGTTTATTTACTGTTGTAGTCATTCCCAGCTGAATATCAGTTCCCACCCGCGCGCTTCCATACATTTGATTGCTTGCCAGTGCGTGCGTGTCATGTACGTAACTTTGATTAAATATATAAGCTTTATGAACCTTGGGTTAGGTGAACGGTTGTTTGGGCTGAGTGATTGTGTGTGTTGTGCAGGTGTTTGAATTGTATTGGCGGGTTATATATACAGGATCCCGTCCATATTACCCGCTCGAGCTATAACTAGCTCGAGCTAGTAGCTAGGAGCTAGCATAACAAACACCTAGGTGTTTTAATGCGGGATTAATTTGTGGCATATTAAATATAAGCCTGGTTGTGTTGTGGCTAATAGAGTATATATATGTCTTGTGTTTATTTACTGTTGTAGTCATTTCCAGCTGAATATCAGGTCACCCCCGGCTCTCACAGCATCTTCCACTCCCCACTAGTCCTTCACTTGCACTTTCCTCATTTAAAAATATTTCATCCTCGCTCAAATTAATGGGGAAATCGTCGCTTTATCGGTCCGAATCTCTCTCACTTCATGCGGCCATCATTGTAAACAATAAGGAACTTTGCGTATATGTTCAATTGACTACGTCACGCTACTTCCGGTAGGGGCAAGCCTTTTTTTATCAGATACCAAAAGTTGCGATCTTTATCGTCGTTGTTCTATACAAAATAATTTCAGCAAAAATATGGCAATATCGCGAAATGATCAAGTATGACACATAGAATAGATCTGCTATCCCCGTTTAAATAAAAAAAATTCATTTCAGTAGGCCTTTAAGTGCGCCATATAGTCCGAAAAATACGGTATGTTTATCTTCTTTCGTTTTAAAAACATGTGTTTTACGCTTCACTTCTAGTCTATGTTCCCTTCCTGTTGTAGTCACTGTGTCACTATTTATTCGAGTATATATCGATCACTCTGTGATAACTGAGCAAAGCCTGTAGTTTCAATGTACACAATCAAAGAGCTTGGTTGCTCAGAAAGCAATGTATGTACACAACTTTATATCGGTGTATGTCGTTTCTTAATGAGGTAAAATGTTAATGTCCCTTGCATTCATGTTATCATTTAAACTAGTTAGAGAGCTACCGCTAGCTTGCTTCTTCAGTAAAGTTAGCAATATCACCCGTCCGTAAGTTTATCAAAGTATTATCAATCATGGTTTTACGATAACTTTAATTTAAAGCGGTAATGCTAACTGTCAGGAGTTTTACCGCGGTTTATCTTCATAGCGTTTATCGTTACATTCGTAGTTGGGAATTCTATAAATAAATAAATGATAAATGGGTTATACTTGTATAGCGCTTTTCTACCTTCAAGGTACTCAAAGCGCTTTGACAGTATTTCCACATTCACCCATTCACACACACATTCACACACTGATGGCGGGAGCAGCCATGCAAGGCGCTAACCAGCAGCCATCAGGAGCAAGGGTGAAGTGTCTTGCCCAAGGACACAACGGACGTGACTAGGATGGTAGGAGGTGGGGATTGAACCCCAGTAACCAGCAACCCTCCGATTGCTGGCACGGCCACTCTACCAACTTCGCCACACCGCCCCGACTTCTGAGAGGAACAGTGCTACCTCAGGTTTTGTACGCTACACTTTTATTAAAATTCAGTTTTTGCCAAAAGTTTGAACCGTTTTTTGTTTAGCGTCTTGATTATTGTACGACCAAACATTGCACGTGACAAACTAATTATTCTGTCTGAGTATCATTATGTGGTATCGAGTGCCCATAAAAGAATCCGACACATTGGTGACTTATTCTCTGTGCTTTTTTATTGAGTATCACTAGAAAATAAGCCACCTTGGACAAAGCTATGAGTTCTTTCAATTTGATAAAATAATTGAGAAACGTGATTGAATTCAATAAATAATTTGTAGCAAAATTATTAGGGTAGTGTCCATGTGGTTTGCCCCTTCCTTCCTACCTCTCTGCTCATCACTGTCTTCCCTAATATGAGAATTCAATAGAAGCTAAAACTGGTGTCAAATGTTTACTTATCGATTAACATGCTTTTCTGTGTGCAAAGCTAGAATTATTATGTAAGAAAGGTGTTTTGTGTTAATATTGTAGGGTGGCTGTAAAGTTAAAGTACCCATGATTGTCTCACACACACTAGGTGTGGCGAAATTATTCTCTGCATTTGACCCATCACCCTTGATCACCCACTGGGAGGTGAGGGGAGCAGTGGGCAGCAGTAGCGGCTGCGCCCGGGAATCTTTTTTGGTGATTTAACCCCTAATTCCAACCCTTAATGCTGAGTGCCAAGCAGGGAGGTAATGGGCCCCATTTTATATATAGCGGTATAGCACGGTTGGTAGAATGGCTGTGCCAGCAACTTGAGGGTTCCAGGTTCGATCCCCGCTTCCGCCCTCCTAGTCATTGCCGTTGTGTCCTTGGGTAAGACACTTTACCCACCTGCTCCCAGTGCCACCCACACTGGTTTAAATGTAACTTAGATATTGGGTTTCACTATGTAAAGTGCTTTGAGTCACTAGAGAAAAAGCGCTATATAAATATAATTCACTTCACTTCACATTTTTATAGTCTTTGGTATGACTCGGTCGGGGTTGGAACTCACAACCTACCAATCTCAGGGCGGACACTCTAACCACTAGTAGGCCCAGAACTCAATTGACTTTGTAGCAAAAATCAGAGATCTAAAACTGGACAAAAATGTAACTAAGTTTTACCTTATCCATTCATTTATTTATCGTTAATATATTTTGTTATATAGTCATTCACATCGACGTCCCACCGGGGTGAGTTTTCCTTGCACTTATGTGGGCTCTGTACCGAGGATGTCATTGTGGCTTGTGCAGCCCTTTGAGACACTTGTGATTTAGGGCTATATAAATAAACATTCATAAATATACATTGAACTGTGTCACTAAAGTAGAGAATTCTCCAAAAAGTCAGTATGTTCAAGTGCAGTAGCAGCTCAAACATATGGAGCAGGGGAATAAGAAGCTAATCCTGCTCTATCAGCTAACCAGGTGGCCTCATTTCAAGAACATAAGGCATCTCTTGCTTTTGAAAATACTGTTCATTCATTGCAATGTATAATGCAATAAATGTATTTTATGTTAAAAAAAAACAAAACAGAATAAAACTTTATATGATGCATGAAAATACTGTGTTTAAAGTAAACAGATAAGCTTAAATAAAAATCTGCCACATTCCTAGTGTATTAATAGATGAGATCCAAAAGGGTAAAGTTCAGTGAACATCATTATGAAATAAGCAGTTATGCAACCAACCAACCATTTACCAAAAAAAAGAACAGATTCTGAAATTTCACTGTATGGTGGAGTATTACCACAGAGTGTTACACTTCAACTACTGCAGGCTAAACATCCTTCCCTCTTTGACTACTTTCAGGCTTAAAAGTGAAAATAATATTTGTACAAATTGTATTATAAAATCTCTCCACTAAGTCATTAGGACATTTTCCATTTTAAGGATCATCACCCCCACATAATTAAGGATAGCTCAGCACTAAACAGAGGAAGCAACAATGAATGTTCTGCTGTTGCAATATTTGGTATACAGCACCAAGAAGACAGCAGAGTACTGAATGGGGAAGGTTAAAAAAATTGTGGCTTTTTCGTTTGCACAGCTTGTTCAAAGAATGATCATTATGCCATTATAATGCCTTGCCATTTTACACAAGTTGAATAGAGATGGAATTTCCCACTGCAGTTGAGTTGGCAATGGAAGTTGTCATTGAATAAAAAAATTCAAATGACGTCCAGAACAAAACGGCAACCGTAGTAGGTTACATGACACACCCCTAATTATGGATTGGCAACATGCTATTGATGAATCACATGCTGGAGTGGCACTGCACTGACAGTGTTTTTCTGCATGGGAAAAGCAAAGCCACGTAATGCTGGGGTCAGTTTTATTGCAGTATGACAACCAACTGGAATGGGGTTATTTGACATGGCATCCCCCAATGCAAATATACTTTGTGCTAGGTTGACTAAAAATGTGGCTACCAGAGAAAGTGTATAAAACAAACAATCCACTTTGCATAGATATCCTCTGTAACAAGTGATCTAGCATAATGTGTAGTGTAATCTGTGCATTCAACAATACTGCAGCTCTGCTCAGGTTTTGGATTTGATGTGTGGTTCTGTGCTGTATCTCACAAGAAAAGCAAATGGAAGAGCTTTGCCCAGGGATCTTCCAAGTCATTGGTGGAAAAAGTCAGTGTGCGGGCAATTAAATGTCAATTAACCAGACTGTCACAAAATGCGGATAATCTTAGCAAGGGTTGCGGGATAAAGACAAAATTGAATATCTGGTCGACGATAGAGCTTTTAATAATATCGTTAAATGGTGGTAATGCATATTGATGACACATCCGAGCTGGGTTCCACAAATTTGGCAGTGACAAGCGAGCGACCGTGTCATCAACACAATGTATCATCCTTGCTAACAAGTTAGCAGCTAATGTGCAAAGCTGCCTCTAAGTCAGCAATCCTAGCATTCCTGGCAGCAAAAAAACGCAAACATTTCTTTACGGTTTGTTTATTACAAGTAGCACCAGAGGACAATAAATAGCTAAATATGCTACACTACACGTATCGATCCGTTGTGGTAAAGAAGGAGCTGAGCTGGAGGCAAATCTCTCAATTTACCGGTCGATCTACATTCCCATCCTAACCTATGGTCATGAGCATTGGGTTATGACCGAAAGGAAAAGATCACAAGTACAAGCAGCCAAAATGAGTTTCTTCCTCTGGGTTGCAGGGCTCTCCCTTAGAGATAGGATGAGAAGCTCTGTCATTCGGGAGGAACTCAAAGTAAAGTCGCTACTCTTCCACATCGAGAAAAGCCAGGTGAGGTGGTTTCGGGCAGTTGGTCACCCCCCCCCCCCCCCCCCCCCAATTCCTCCCTGGGGAGGTGTTTAGGGCACGTCCGACCAGTAGGAGTCCACGGGAAAGACCCAGGACACGTTGGGGAGACTATGTCCTGGCTGGCCTGGGAATACCTCGGGATTCCCCGGGAAGAACTAGGCAAAGTGGCTGGGGAGAGGGAATTCTGGGCGTCTTTGCTTAGGCTGCCTCCGCCGCAACCCGACCTCGGACAGGCGGAAGAAGATGGATGGATGAATACACTACACTCCGCAAAAGGATACAATAAGCCATGTTAACCACCAAGGTAGAGCTCTTAAAAGTAAACAGAGGTGGATGGATCGATACAAATATCGACAGTAATGATGATACCAAGTATAATATCCATATATGATCGCTACAACAGTGATTATATAAATATTTTTTATGATCACAAAATCTTTTGTCGGTTTCTGTTTACAAACTCAGGAACGAGGTCCCTGGACACAGGAGGACTTTAAAGCCAGAAATCAAAGGGTTTAAAATAGAGTCAATAATAGGGGAATATGTTTAATTTTCAATTGATATTGTTACACCACCATACTGTGTTTTAGTTGTATTATAATTGTGATCAATAATTGAATCATCCAATGATTTTTTAAATTGAAGTAACAGTATTGGTATAGTCAATACTGTCAATACTACTTGGTATCGGAATTATAAATTATGCTCAAAACTAATGTAAAGTACTCAAACACCAGAAGAAAAAGTGCTTAGTACATTTAAACAGAAGTGTAGATAGAACCATGTTACAACAGAAAGTAACCAACTATTAACAGTAAATTAGCAAGCAGATTGACTGGAAATGGCGCAATATGTTACAGCATACATTAGCAGTCAAATTAGAAGCCTTAGTAACCCATTTTGAAATGGTTCTATTATCCTTTACATCCCAAATGAAAAATCACAAAATATCGTTATCGCACAAGGCTGTAATATATATCACAATATAGATTTTAGGTCATGTCACCCATCCTTATCTTAGCCTGCTAAAAGACATTTTTTGACGTGGGCTGAAAACATGAAAATTACTGGGCCTCGTAATTTCACACTTCATGGTTGAGCAGGCCCAACTATGTGAATATAAGCATTTCAAAGGTTTAATAAACATAACCCCTATAAATCATAGCTGGTGATAGATTCATGGCTGAACAAGTACAAAGGGTGAATGGTACAGAGGTTGTTTGAGTGAGGCAGACTTTTCTTCTACTATCCGTCAACAATTAGCATGCTTTTTTCCTGATTTGCTTAAAAGACATAGCTTATGCATTTCTCATTTGCGCTATGGACAGAAATATGTGGCAATACAGTGGAAAATCTTAAATTCCTCCATAAGATAGGTCCTGTTATGATAGAACCCTTAAAGTTGAAATGCAGGCAATAAGGGAAGTAGACAGGAGTCTCACAGATGACATGTCCCTACCATTCACAACACAGTGATCCTAATGACAAGGCAACTGAACAGAATGGTGGCCAAACAAACCCAGACACAATTATGATGAGTTTGCTGGTTGTAACAAGCAAACACAAACATGTCATCAGTTCCTGCTTAGATAGAAGAGAACAAACCTAGTGCATACAGCCAACATTATGGCGCTTATAGGTTGTGTTACTTGTGCATGGAGGGATCAACGCCATTGGTAAAAGTAAGGCTACAGGCGTTTCATTCGACAGTGAGAGATCTGGGATCAAGTATGTAGTATTTTGTTCCACATCCAGCACCCTTTCTGCTCTGTACAGGTGGTGGTTTAAGGTGTTTATTGAAATCCCAAACAAAGACTTAATGATAATAATCACCATGTAATCTAAGTGAAAATGTTGTCAGACTTAATCATGTCTGGCTGTGTTTTGCAATGGCGTGGGTCATGTTTAGTGTTTACACCAGAGACATGCGGTGAGGTTAATGGCTGGTTGGAGTAATTTTGGACTCTAATCAATGTTAATACAGGTATTTCAACAAGATGATATCAAGAAGAAGAAGAAGATAGATAGTTCACTTGAGAAAAAAAAGGTTATTTTCATTTATTTTAATTATTAATCTGAAAAGCATTGGTGTTTTTATTTTAAAAGTCGTATTGCCTCTTTATAGAAAGATGGCATGGACATGCATCTGCAAGCCCACGTACGACCCCATTCACAGTGAGTACTGTGCGCCTTGCTGTATGACATGTCTCTGCAGTTTGTCGTCCGATTAGCAAGTATAATGTCGTCACACTACATTTAAGACCCTACAAAGGCACTAGACCGTCACGGTGTATTATAAATGTTTTTGCAAACATTATAGTGGAGACATGATGACTAACTGAAACAGGCACACACCAACTAACCTAGTTTCCAGCCTACACAGCCTCATCAAAGGTTTGTGTTTGATCAGGAAATGTGCAAATTCAGCTAATTTTACTGAAGGAAATGTCAAAAATGATGGGGAGCATACAAAAATACATTTATAACAGTTCTGTGGGTAAACATTTATATTTTATGTAATTACTATTCCTTATCTTAGGCTCTGCCAGACCTGATTGTACTTTACTGGTTTACACTAAGGAAGTGCATATCTCTGAAAATAAACTTGTGAAGATACCTCGGAACAAAGGATCTACATCTATGTTCCACAAAATAAGAAATATTACATTGAAAGATTGAACACAAAACCCCTGCACTGCTTTTGATTTATTAAAACAAGGCACAGTTAGTGATTTCGTTATCAGCCATAACGATGCTGAAATTCTCCCAAGTCTTTGTGTTGTGGCCAAGAACAAGCAGCTAAGAGCATCTATTACTCTTTACACAATGATAAACTAGTGTCTGGTTGTCCAGCAAAAGATTAAGAAGAGCATAAGTGTCTGAGTGTGTATGTGTGGGGGATGGTTGAAGTGGAGTTGTTTAAATTCTCGCTACTGACAGGGAGTTGACTCTATGGATCACCACATGACTCTGCTGTAAGGCAGGATACTGAACTTTGGGTTCCAGTGTCGTCACTGAGGGCAAGAAGTGACTCCATCTGTAAATAGCTCACCATAGTGAGCATTTCACATGACGTGAAAGTGGAGAAAATGCACACTGCCGAGTTTGTACTCTTTTGTCTATCTACCTGATACCGTTAAGCATGCTGGACAACTCTGATAAGATATCACAAAAGATACTAACTGAACTAGTCATGATTTTTCTCCAGCATCATTCCTGGTTCTTGTAGTACCGTGACATAATGCCCTTCTAAATTGTGGTTTCACCCTCAGCTTGAATATTGATTGTTTCTGGTCGCCATGTTCTCGGAAAGAATGGGTAAACAAATGTCTATTTTACACTGTTCAATGACCTTCTATTGGACATTCCCTCATAAGATTATGGTACTGTGCCAAAAGACACAGAGTGGGAGTCTAATTTTTGTCTTACATTTCAGCTCAAGTTTCAGTTATTTGATGAAAACCAGATACACGCTATTGTATGCACAAAGCATACAAACAGCCCTACATTTTATGATGCAAAGTAAAAATGACACTTCAAGAGTGAGTGAGATCTTTTATTGGTACCGATTTTGATATTTATTGGTACTCTATGTAATTTGGTTTCAATGAAAACAATCCATCCATCCATTTTTATTACCACAAGAATGGGTAAAACCAACAACATTGTGGAACATCTCACAGCAGGGAAGTATTTTCTCAACACCTGTTTTTTAAGCCTTAAAAGAGCCCTATGATTATTTTAATCTCAATTTAACACACTTCATTGTGGCCAAGATAATATGTACTGGATATAATTTGGTGAAAATCTTGTGTAAATCTTTCGCCACAGTCACATTTTTAACCTACTTTTTGCGTATGTCTGCAAGCTGAATTGAAACCCTCCATGCTCCACCCTCTCCTAAGGTATCAGAATTTATATTTCGAAAATATACAGTAAATCTTGAAGACGAACATCACCGCTATTTTTTTTCCAGACACACTCGAAAATAAACTTCATAAAGAGAATATACAGTATATTCACACCATTAGGTACACTTACCCACTCTCGGATTGATACAGCTTGGTAAAAAGAAGCTGCTTTTTTTTTTTTATTATCTCACTGCATTTCGGTGATGTGCGCATCCCACAATTAGAGGATTATAAATACTTTATCTCACCTTCTCTTGTGGTCCGTCAAACCAAGTACTAATGTCAAAATGGTGCTCTTAGCTTATACTAGCTTATACTAAATGTTTAAATAAGTACTTCCACCAGACTGTGACATCACACTGTATCCACTGTTAAAAAAGACTGCAAACAGAGCGGTCAGAGGCATCCAAAACTACGTGCAAGCTCACGACCAAATGCATTAACCTTATGATTTGACACTTTGGCATTATTTTCACATTTTACCTTAATTTATAAGTCCTTCCATCCATCTTCTTCCACTTATCCAAAGTCGGGCCGCAGCCTAAGCAGAGAAGCCCAGACTTTCCTCTCCCCAGCTACTTCGTCCATCTCTTCTCTGGGAATCCAGAGGCGTTCCCAGGTCAGCTGGGAGTCATAGTCTCTCCACTGTGTCCTGGGTCTTCCCCGTGGTTTCCAACCGGTCGGACACACCCTAAACACCTCCCCATTTAGAGGCGTTCGGGGGGCATTGTGACCAGATGCCCAAACCACCTCATCTGGCACCTCTCAATGTGGATTTACTCCAAGATCCTACTGAATGACAGAGCTTCTCACCCTATCTCTTAGGGAGAGTCCCGCCACCCAACGGAGGAAACTCATTTCGGCAGCTTCTACCCGTGATCTTGTCCTTTCGGTCATAACCCAAAGCTCATGACCATAGGTGAGGATAGGGGTGTAGATCGACCGGTAAATTGAGAACTATGCCTTCTGGCTTAGCTTGTTCTTCACCACGACAGACCGATACCGGGTCCGCATTACGGCAGACGCCGCACCGATCCGCCTGACGATCTCACGATCCACTCTTCCCTCACTCGTGAACAAGAACCTGAGGTACTTGAGCTCCTCCACTTGGGGCAGGATCTCCTCCACAACCCGGAGATGGCACTCCACCGTTTTCCGGGTGAGTACCACGGACTCCGACTTGGAAGTGTTGATTTTCATCCGGGTCACTTCACACTTAGCTGTGAACCGATCCTGGTCAGATGAAGCCAGCAGGACCACATCATCCACAAAAAGCAGAGACCTCATCCTGCAGCCACCAAACCGGATCCCCTTAACGCCCTGAATGCGCCTAGAAATACTGTCCATAAAAATTGTAAACAGAATTGGTGACAAAGGGCAGCCCGGGCGGAGTCCAACCCTCACTGAAAACGGGTCCAACTTACTGCCGGCAATGTGGATCAAGCTCTGACACTGATCATACAGGGAGCGAACCGCCATAATTACGCTGTTCGATACCCAATACTCTCTGAGCACTCTCTACAGCAGGGGTCTCAAACTCAATTTACCTGGGGGCCACTGGATGCAGAAACTGGGTGAGGCTGGGCCGCAAGAAAAGATTTCTTAAAAAAAATCTAACATGCACTTTTTAATGAATTCACCTTCTTTGAATGGCTTTCCCGCCCTAGCAACCATCTCACTCACCATGTAGCTAGCTTTGACTGCTGCATCGCTGTTTTCGCTTGCTTTCTTGACGAAATCTTGTTGCCTCAGTAGACTGAATTTAAAATTTGCAACCAGGTTCACTCTCTCATCTCCCTGGTATTTTGCATACTCCTCAGCATGTCTAGTTGTATAATGACGTTTCAAATTGTATTCCTTGTGCACCGCAACTTTCTCTGTATCAACTACAGAAAAGAGCTATAAGGATTATTCATAAAGTAGATTACTTAGAACACACTAACATATTATTTATTAATTTGGGTTTATTGAAATTACAGGAGCTAGTAAAGTTACTGGGGTGTTTTTGTAGCCCGGAAGAGTTAGGGCTGCAAAGGATTTTGGGTATTTGTTCTGTTGTGTTTATGTTGTGTTTAGGTGCGGATTTTCTCCCGAAATGTGGTTGTCATTCTTGTTTGGTGTGGGTTCACAGTGTGGCGCATATTTGTAACAGTGTTAAAGTTGTTGATACGACCACCCTCAGTGTGACATGTATGGCTGTTCCTCAAGTATGTCTTGCAATCACTTGTGTATGCCTGCAGAAGCCTCATACAACATGTGTCTGGGCCGGCACGCTGTTTGTATGGAGAAAAAGACAGTGCGGTGACAGGTTCTAGAGGACACTAAAGGCAGTTTATACCACACCATGATTGGTAGATTCCTTCAGCGCCGCACACAACGCTGTCAAGTGCCATTCATTTAAAACTCGCGGGCCGCACTACCATTAAACTTTCATAGTAAGGTGGGGGCCGCAAAATAATGTCTCGCGGGCCGCAATTGGCCCGCGGGCCGCGTGTTTGAGACCCCTGCTCTACAGGACTTCCCAAGGTACATGCTCAAAGTCCACAAAACATATGTAGACTAGTTGGGCAAACTCCCTTGCACACTCAAGGATCCTGCCGAGAGCATAGAGTTGGTCCACAGTTCCACGGCCACGAAGAAAATCACACTGCTCATCCTGAATCCGAGGTTCGACTATCCGGCGTAGCATCCTCTCTGGTACACCTATTTTTTTTACACCTAATTTATAAGTCAGAAAAGACAACAATTGTCATAGGTCCCCTTTAAGCAAGTCAACTAGGTTTGCAGTGCAAGGTGCAAGGAAGTTAATACGCCGTCACCTCGTAATGGCCACACAGATCTAAATTGCATGTTTGGTGGGCGATTATTTAAGCAAGGTGTGCAATGGTGCAATGCAAAGGGGGTGCGATGGGGACCTCTCAGCCAATGCTATTATTGCTTTAGAGCCAGTGTACGGATTATTTCTTCACTTTTCTCCCTTTTTTGAGTGGAATAATCCTGGCCTGTGAAGTTCTGGAATGCAGAAATTGACGCCAGGAAAACAGCAAAGGTGGATGCGCGGTTGCCGTGGCTTCTAGTACTTCAAACAGATACTTAACTCTTTAGCATTGCTTTGCTAATCGTGCATGACTTTGGGGCACTTCTGGGAAATTAATATTATCTAACAAACATTTTAGTGGTGTATGGTTTATTTTGTTTGGTGAAATGTGATGTACTTTTCCTCATTGACACACTCGAGGGAGGGGTGAGCTTGAGCTTGGGGTGGGAATGGGAATATTTGTTGTTCAGGACCTTTTCCTCAACAGAAAACCTTACATTTTTTATGTCAGTGGACGGTAATCAGACATTTCTGTAGTGGTTCTGACGGCGTTTAAATTTAAATTATTACCCTAATTCAAATAAATTAATCCCAAGGTTTTCAAAGTATGAAGAATGCTTCCTCTGGAAGTCACCAGAAGACTTCAAAGCACAGAAGCTTGACAAAAATAAAGAAAAATATTTTATTTTCAAAATATTATGTTATATTTAAAGGCAAAATTATTTTTCTTTTAATTTCTACGATGAGACATTAAACAGAGTCAGAGACAGAAAACTTAAAATATTGTCGGGGAGAAAGAGAGGCTTTAGCTGTATGTGAGGAGGCTCATTGGGCCACACTATAAACACCCCAAGCTAGTGTGTTGCATATTTACACATGTGCCTACTGTTCAAAAGTGTGTAGCAACAGTTAGATTTTTTTTCTGCAATTTTATAACAATATATAATAACTACATTGTCACCAAGTAGAGGGTAGACCTCTGTCAAAGCAACAAAACTCCGCGCATGGCGCAGTTGGGAAAGTGGCTGTGCCAGCAACCTGAGGGTTCCTGGTTCAATCCCCACCTTCTACCATCCTAGTCACGTCCGTTGTGTCCTTGAGCAAGACACTTCACCCTTGCTCCTGAAGGGTCCTGGTTAGCGGCTTGCATGGCAGCTCCTGCCATCAGTGTGTGAATGTGTGTGTGAATGGGTGAATGTGGAAATAGTGTCAAAGCGCTTTGAGTTCCTTAAAAAGGTAGAAAAGCGCTATACAAGTATAACCCATTTACCAAAAAAGTAACAAACTATAAATACAGTATCTAACTTTTAAATAGTTAGAAGCCGACTTCCTAGTTCATGGAGGATTTAGTATTCCATTATGATTCAGGGAGTGGACAGATGCCATAGTGACTCAAACCATAAAAATATCAAGATCCTTGTTCTTCCTTTCCTTTATTTTTTGCACAAACCTGCTAATGGTGTCTGTTGTAATGTCAAATGACTGAAAACATACAACAAAGATAATGGCGACTTGTGCAGAATTGTACTTGAAGATGCACATGTCTTCATGCTGCCCAACCTGTGAAAGCGGAAGTGCATACACTCAGCTTTTGACTTTGAAAGTAAAGTTGTGGTAAAACTGTCTCCTTGCAACATGAGGTATGTGTGTTTTTTCCCCCGCACTTTTAACCGTTGCAGGTCACACGTGTAGCAAAAACCAACAACTTGTTTTTTTTCTTTTTTGGGTGGGAGGGGACAGTGAAGGTATTAATGCACCCCTCTGTGCCATCTGCAGCTGCAGTTGATAATGGGGAAGTTAGGGGAGGAAGGGACTTGCCAAGGCTAATCCCATAGGAAAGGAGACAGAAACAGGCACCTCTTAGCCATAACATCTGGACAGAAAACGGGGGGTGGAACGCCAACATTGCAATTGTCCCACAATCTCCAAAATGGACACTTTCTTGTGACACACTTCCAAGAACAAACTGTCAATGTTAGTCTAACTGTACAAACAAAAATAGTTTTTTTTTTTATTTGTGTGCCTGTGTGCGTTGAACCCTCACAGAGGTAACCTGACACTAGAGATACAGCCTGCAGGACTCTTGAGTAAGAGCTTCCAATATATGAAGTTTCAACACCGTGGGTATGAAACTTGACCTTCCATGTATCTACACAAAATGTATACGATGAGAAGCTTAAAAACAGCTCATAATATTGTACTTGACACTAGGAAAAATCAGGACTACAAAATGATAAAGAGTGAAACGTGCTGTATAAGTCAATTTTTAGCGGTTGATAGTCTCTCCCAATACATAATCAAGATCTAAATGTCACTGTGGTGAGTAAGAATTAGGCACTGCTGTGAGAGTCCAAAAGTCCACAGACGTTAGCTGAGAGGATAAAGGGAGCTAGTACAAAATTGGATTCGAATTGCATTGAAAAACAAATCTTCCATGTGGTGATTTTGCACTTCTGCATTGATTATACAACCAACTAAAAATATGTGCATACTGTGAAAAATTAATAACCAAATAGCAAATCAGTTTCTTATTTGAATGATTTCCAGGTTAAAATAAACAGTGAGTGCGAGCACAAACAATATTTTTCCACAGACTTTAATTTTACTATGGGGCTCACACTTCCTGACGGTTATCTACTTTAACTGCGGTTAATGAGTTACTTGCGTTATCCTAGATACTTATGTTCCCACCTAGTGAGCTCATACTTTATGGGCTTTGGCCTGAGAAATGATTGTTGTTTTCTGCAGAGATGGGTGTGATTTCCTTTTTGTAACAGTTTTACCAAAGGATGCTACACAAACTAATAAAAATCTACAATATATAGACTTACACCACTTGGTAAGAATATGCATGATAGCCATTTCATCATGACCTGATTTACGTTTTAACACTTTTATTACCAGTTGTAGTTTTGCAATTGTTGTTTGTTTTTGTTTGCACTACAATGAACAAATTTGAAAATACTTAACATTTTTATATTGTTTTTATTTACAGTTGTTACACTGCTGTTTGTTCTCTCAGACGCTGCTTGAGGTAACGGGAGCTGCTCTAACAGTTTTTCACAGTGAATATTGGTGACAATGTTGACAATGACAGGATTCTATTCTATTCTATATATTTACAATGTTTACGTCGCATGTTTACAATTCTACATTCCAACAAATGAAAGGAGTATGAAGAAGCAGAGATTATTTAGTCTTAGCCCCTTTCCGTTTTATAAAAATTTCCAATAGATTTGTTCACCTCCTGTTCCAATCCAAAGCACAACACAAAATTGAGTTGCATTTATACACCAACAATATTGGTTATTCTGCATTGAAGCAACACATTATTTAGATAAAAAAAAGAAATCGTAATCAGGGCAATACTGAGCAGCTGGAAACAATGGGAACCTCCGCATGCAAAACGACATTAGGAATTATTCTATTTGTGTGATATGTTGAGGCTCAGACACTAAACTATGTACGTACATGAGCAAATTCTGCCCACATCATGACTTAACGCGAGGATGAAAGAGTGACACAAAGAATGAGTCTCAAGTGCAGTCAAACTGGAAATACGAGGAACTACTACTAAGGCTTGATGCATGTGAGTTTAAGTATATATTTGCAGTTCTGTCCTGTACGCACACATGTACACCATGTTCTTAACATTTACAGACTTGTAGACACAATATTCCACTTGAATAAATACATGCACAAATCCTATCAATGTATTTCCAACTTTATAGAGTAATGTCAAACTTTCATCATGACTATATTCACCCCTAAATAGGGGTTCTCCTTTTAAGAGACCAACTGAAGAGTGAATGAGGGTCTGGAAGCTTGCAAACACTAAGATACTTATGCACACCACTGACTAACAAAATAGTTATAATGCCACCACGACTTGAATACTAACTTGTGGCCCTAAACTAAGGTGTGTACAGCTTAAAAGAACCATCCACGCAACAATACAAGAATGCTAATCGGTACACATGTTCAAACCAAAACCTTCCCATAGGAAACACTTCACTGATCTCATTAAAGTTAATAGCAAACCAAAAATGAATTCAGGTTGGTGTAAGGAGTGAGCAGTGTGTTCAGGGCACATATAGGCCAGAGACAGAGCCATGCATTGTAACAAGCTCTTAAAAGGACAGGTGGCCTGGTAATCAGGTGCCTCATGCTACCTGCGTTAGAGACACAGCTGATACCTAATGTATGTTTATGGTGGCCAGAACAAATCAAGTTTTTTTTCTGCAAGTTACAGTAGGAAGTTGTAACAGATTTTACCTTGCAATTGTTTGAATCTTCCTTCCAGGATGTTGGAATATTGCACCTGATTGACAAATGCTGCAGGAGACAAGCAGGGCTCCCTCTCTCTGTGGTCCCATTCCATGGCCCTTTGCTGTTGGGTTTCTCTCCAAGATATTTCTCTCAGATACAGTATAAACGTGGGTTCCCCAGCCTAGCCCAGCAAAGGGAACCTGCCCACTTAAGACTGCATCAAATCCTTTCAAGGGCTTTAAAGAAGATCAACCTTTTGTATATCCAGAACGCCTCGGTTCACAAATTCCTCTAAATCCCCACAATGTGATGAATCAGTAAGGTACGAGATGAGCGTGAAGAAGTTCAAATCCTCTGCTTTGTCCAATGAAAACGCAAGGGAGGGAGATATTTACTTTTTTTTAAAAAATCAAACAAAAGTGAAGAACAATATGTTCTCTGTTTTACCTTGTGTGAACTATTTCACCACACTAGTAGTGGTTAAAAAAAGGTTGCAATCTTCTAGCTCAATATTCCTCCCAACAAACGCTCTCCCTTCACATTTACTGAAGAAGAACACAGCAGCGAAGGCTAACAGGCTGTGGTCGGATTGCTGTGTAAACAAAGCCTGCTGTGCCCTCCTCGTTCATTTGCATAAGGTGTGCTTCTGAGGGAGGAGCTATGAAAGAATAGTGTCCGGCCAAGGGGGAGGAGTAGAGCTGGACTAAACCATTAGGAGTGCTTTGCAGTTTGCGCCAAGTAACTGGAGGCAGATTACTCACATTAAATCCATGAAAGAAAAAGGGTGTGTGGCCTACTAAGAAGGCACAACCACGAAATTGTGTTCTTAACCGGTGCCTCACTGTGTGCTTCATTTCCTCCTTCCTCTATTATTATTCTCTTAGACTACGTTTATTCTTCCTTTTTTTGGTTCAATGGGTCACCAGTATGATAAAACACTTGAGATGAGAGAGCACTTGTTAAGCAGCAACACAACAAGCACTATCCTGTCCTGTTGGAAAATGATGGCTCTCTTTCAGGATGGAGCTAAGAGAAGGGTGCTATTGTACTACAATAATTACAGATCAAACTTTATTAACACATTTGATAGCCTCTTTATTAATAAGGCCAAATATAGAAATAGTATCATTCATTAATCATGCAGCGCACAAGATATGTGAACTAGAATCTGTGCAATTACGGTAGGAATTGCATGTGAATGCCACGGCTGAAACGCGCAAGCCAGCGACACACATGAGTCGAACTGAAATACTAACTTTGGCATGCTAACAGTTAGCATGAGTGAGGTACCAAGTTTAATGAGTCAAAGGTGTTCTTCTGCAAAAATGACTAAAAAGTTAGCATGCTAACAATTAACATATGTCAAGTAGGAAGTTGTGTGACTCTGGGGTATACGGTTGCAAAATTATCTAAAAAAAATTTAACATACTAACTTTAGCATGCTAACGTTAGCATGTGTCACATACCAAGTTATATGACTAAGGTATATGACTGCGGAATTAGCGGAAAAAAAAAATTAGCATGAAGCATTCACACTGTTATATGTATACACGTGCAAAACATTACGCAAATCCATAAAGGGTGCAAGGACTTAAGGTCACGGCCTTTCTTCATCTGGTGGCCTTTGCTCTGGATGGGGGGGAGAGAGTTAAAAGGGACTGTTTGCTTTTTTAAAATATATATCCTGATGAGCAAGGAACATCTGGTTTAGTCTCATTACAAAATGAACTGCCCTGGGCCTTTTGAGTCTATGTGTTTACGGTGGCGATGGTCAGGGGCCGGGTGGGGGTCCGCTTAATGAGATCCAAAGAGAACATGCTTGCTTCTGGTGGAGAGGAGGGAAGCAGTGTGTCAAAGCACGAAAACCTGGGAGAAACCTGTTCACTGAACAACATGGAACTACATAGTTGTTTCCCACTAGACTGCAATCTATTTGGGATGTAATTGTCAAATTTGTATAATTTGCCATAACGCATTTGCACAAAGTGAGTAAAAAAACATGAAAAAAATATATATATTGGTCGCTTAATTTTTTTGTTTTTTTTACGTAACAAGACGGAGAAATCTGAAAGTTATTTTAGATTGAGGAGGTGCCCACAGCAGCACCCAGTGCTCTTTGAGAAGAGCAATATGTGGTTTCATTTCAGCCTTTAAAAGCCTCCAGTAGATTTGTCGCTTGTCGCTGTTTTGACAAAGAGCAAATAGAGGGCTGTGATTACTCGCTTAGTACGGACGTGCCAGTCGTTTGGCCACTGATCAGTATCAGTAAAAATTTTGTGAAATAGTATGTGATTGCCATTGCCGATTAATGGCTTTTAATGCCAATCAAAAATGTCGATACCCACTGGATGACACTATTTATTTTTAGTCCCTCGGCTAGCAAGCGGCTAATAGCTCATTATGTGTCTCTATACACAGTGTGGCGCAGATTCCTTATAGTCAAGTAACAGGAAGACGTTTAACAAAAGTTGTGGCTTAAAGACTAAAAATACTTTACAAACACTAAAATTAAACACAGATTCCCTTCATTTTGAATACTTGAATAAAGTAAAGTATTCTTGTAAATAAAGTATTTTTCGACCATTTTCCATCTTCTGAAAGTGATAGGAGCAGGAGACAAGTGATATCTGGCTGCAAGGGCAGAATGAAAGAATACATTAAGATGTCAATCTTCCCTACTGTAAAACACTGCTGCTTTAAAAGAGCTGAGTGAGAGCCAACAATAGAAACACACTGAGTGGATTCCCCAGAAGAAAGTACAGTTGATTTCTCAGGAGACTTCATAATCACTCAGTTTGACTTCTACGTCAACTACAAAGGTACAACTAAGATAAAAGGGACAGCATGGCAAAGTTGGTAGAGTGGCTGTGTCAGCAATCAGGAGGGTTGCTGGTTACTGGGGTTCAATCCCCGCCTTCTACCATCCTAGTTACGTCTGTTGTGTCCTTGGGCAAGACACTTCACCCTTTGCCCCTGATGGCTGCTGGTTAGCGCCTTGCATGGCAGCTCCTGCCATCAGTGTGTGAATGTGTGTGTGAATGGGTGAATGTGGAAATACTGTCAAAGCGCTTTGAGTACCTTGAAGGTAGAAAAGCGCTATACAAGTATAACCCATTTATCATTTATTTACTTCTGTACAAGAACCTGAACAAAACACAGGGAGTGTGAATGAGGGACAAAGCAGCAGCGTGCATACAAGATGCAGGTCTTGTAAGTTGTAAAAAGGTGGGCGGGACCTTGCCCAAGGGGGAGACAGTTACCACAGTATGTCAAAGAATGTGGACATCAAGCCTGTACTTGTCTAACAGACATGGTATTACAAGTATTCACGTTGGACTGCACACTTTTTGGGTGGTATTTAAGCAAGTGACAAAAAGCATGAGTGGAACAGCCCTCTGACTTAGCGGAATCGCAGTATGTGCCATCTATGATATCGCAACTTGGCGTCAAAACAGATGGTTATGCAGCACATGGGATATAAGGAAAAAAATCTCCTTGTACCGTATGTGTATATGAGCATTATTAACTAGAACACCTGCAGTCACTTTTTTGTAACACATGCTGCTGTGCGCGTTCTTGCTTGCTGCTCCCCTCTGCTGGGTTCTCTGCAATACTGTAACTTGTTATGACTAGACAGTACAAGATCAAGTCTATTTTCACAGAGAGGTAAACAAGGCAGTTAAAAAAAAATCACACACTAAACAGGCCCAAGAGAACAACACAGATTTCAATTTGAGCCAGCTTAGTTAAAGCTTTCAATGGAATAAGCAGCAAAGTGAGATGCACTTGCAATCACTCGCGTTAGAAGATCCATAGAGCACATGTACATGCATGTATAAGTGTTTTTTAATCACTTCGCCTCAGTGAAAATAGAAAAAAGTGATGGCACACCATTTTTTTCACTGTGGTGTATTGACAGCACAGCACCCTGACTTTGCCCTCCTTTTGGATCTTTTTCTGGCGTGTCCTATAATGATAAAATTGCATCTCTTGGGCTACAAGGAATTACATCAGTCCCTCAAATTGCACAGCCTAATTAGATTTGTTCAGATTACTATTAGTCTTTGATCCCCCCAGCCTCCTTTCAGCACAGTTTTAACATTTCAAAATTCCAACATTTGCTTATTTATTGTGGTGCCAAATTACAGTCGCTGAAAGCTTGTCAACAAGAACACGTAATTCAGGGGTGTCCAAAATTTCAAAACGTTAGTGTATCAGCTACAGTGTGTTGTCTAGTCAGAGTAGTTTTAAGCAATTAAGCTGAATCTAGTCTATTCTCGAGCCCTAAAAAGTTTTTTTACTGTAAGTATTGTACTTATTACACACCAGCTGTTTGATTGTAACATGCATGTTCATTGTAGTTGTCATTACCTAATTTAGAGTTCTTGAAAAAACGCCATGTAAAATCGCTACTGCTAATCAGTAGCATATCTATTGCAAATCTAATGTAAAAAAGCATGGAGCTAGCGCATTTTGAAAAGTGGAGCCTTACTGTACCTTAAAGTGTTTTCTATCAGGCATACTTGCTTTGTTGGTATTGAAAATTGCAACATTACTTAGAGTCAGGCTGACTGAGTCCGCTCTGAGTGCTGCTAAGAGGTTGTTTGCCTGCCAATTGTTTGAGCCGGTGTAAAGTCTGCCGAATTTGGTACCTATACCGAAGTACAAGAGTTGGATTATGTCGACTACAATGTTTTCAAAATGTTCCTTAATCACATATTAAAGCCGTAAATAGACACTTTGCTCCAGTGTCTATTTAAACCCAAATGTTACTAAAGCACCGCCACTTATCAGAAATGCCCTCCATTCTTACATACATTTTTTTTTTTAGCTTTTAGACAGCAGCTGTACTACTAAAGTTGTAAAATGTCACACACAAAAAAACTAAACAGAATTTCAAGTCTGCACAGACTTCACATGCACCCTGAGTGATCCAATCACAAGTGGACACCCCATGGTAAAGGTGTGAGTGGTGGCGGGAGCATTTTAACCTAGTGACACAGAGCACATTTTGTGATAGGTTATATCACATGCAACCATGATTGTTCATCAGAGCGAAAGCAAATGTGGTTGAAAAAAAGGCCACCTAATCAGCAGCCCCATCAGAGAACATTAGTTAATAATTAATGATAGATTGTACGCTATTTCAAGGATGTGACCAGGACAGGGTTTCCATGAATATAGAAAAAAACCTCTGTGTGCAGCCCTTTGAGACTTTTGTGATTTAGGGCTATATAAATAAACATTGATTGATTGATTGAGAGTCATTTTTGCACAATACTGTAATGCAACTGCTTGAATGCGAATTCAATACATTAAACCATACCTGCAAGAGCCTTGATGCGCGAGCGCTCGAAGAGGCGTGCGGAACTGTTTTCGTTGTCCCAATCGGTTTCTGCTGCCAGGTCCCAGCGGTTGTTGATGTCATTGTACTGCTGCTGGATCTCCAAGCTGTCAAAGTCTGTTGGCGAGATGGTGCTCATGGTGTCCAGGCAAAATTAAAACTCATCCAACCTAAAGTCAAAAAACACACAAAGGCGCACACACACCTAAGTCAGTGCACACTGGGGAGGATGGTGGAGAGGAGCTAGAGATGACAGCTCCACTCTAGCTTTATATTCTGCATTACATTAGCTGTCACTGCACAACTAGCTAGCAGTGTTATGTAATTAGGTATTAGGCATTTGCTTTTGGATGCAGATGTCAGTAAACCCAAAAGAGCATATCCCGCTGTGAACCAGTATCCTCTGCAGTGGAAATTCAATTGTGGACTATTTATTAGGTCAGAGTTACAAATATCCACTGGATCCCTAACACACATTACCAGTAAGTGCAAAATGTGTTTGCAAGGGTATAGTATCGTCAAAAATCAATGTATAGCAGGTAGGGGTGTAACGGTACACAAAAGTTTTGGTTCGATACGTACCTCGGTTTAGAGGTCACAGTTCAGTTCATTTTCGGTACAGTAAGAAAACAACAAAATATACATTTTTGGGTTATTAATTTACCAAATTTGCTAAATCTTCCACCAAAAATATTTTTCTTAGTGAAATATTTAATGTGAAGTAATCGGAACCTTGGATAGGCCAATAATTCATAATAACATTGATTTTGATTCAATGTTATGTTTTGGGCAATGACAGTTAGAAAGAAAAAAAACAGCTTTGTTTTATTAGTCAACATTGCAACTTTTTCTAAATTACATTAAACTTTAAGCTTTTTTATTTCACTTTTGTTATGTTTTTGTTTATTTTAATAGTATTTTTAGAATGTGCCGTGGGCCTTTAAAACATTAGCTGTAGGCCGCAAATGGCCTCTGGGGCCCACTTTTGACACCCCTGCTAAAGATAATAAAAAATTTAATCTGATAAATCTATGGATAGAAAGCAGAGCCTGGCGACGCATGCGCGTTTATCAAAACTCTCTCGCTCTCTCTGTCTCTGCCCCTCCCTCACGAATGCTGCTGCGCACACAATTTGTTTTGTTTTTAACCCCTTCTTAACCCTGAACGTACATTGAAAATACACGCAACCCTAACTCAAAATGCCGGAGATTTGAGGCATTTAAGAAACTCCGCCCGGACAGCCCCGCAAAAGAGGACATGTCCGGTGAAAAGAGGACGTATGGTCAGTCTATCGTAGCCCGGTCACTGCTAGCATGCCGTGTGTTGTGCCTCGGTGTGTATTGTTTACATAACGTGCGGTACGCTACTTAATATGTCCATGTGGAAACTCGTTCAGTACACCTCCGAACCGAACCGAAACCCCCGTACCGAAACGGTTCAATACAAATACACGTACCGTTACACCCCTAATAGCAGGACAAACAAAGAATATTTAATCCAATCTTAGTGCATAAATGCTCAATGGGAACTCTCCAAAAGATTAAACCCCACTTATGTACTTTACTACTACTTCTTTGTTGTGTCTGCAGTACATGCAAATACTGAGGATGGCATAAAAATGATTCAGGAGCGATGTGACTGCCCTTTGATTGTATATCCTCCTGAGAACTAGCGTCCTCTATAATGGACATGTATTTTTGGTTTATTTCCTTTGTTCGAGTTACACTTTTCCTGTTATGCAAAACACAAACCTTTAGTGCAGAGGACAGGGCAGGCTCTCAGGAGGACATACTCATACTTAATGTTTTTCAGCTTCATTTTATTATTCCAAGACAAATACTGCACTCATGATACCTATTAACCATCAATCAAGTGTAATCGGTCTGGTTCAGTTTTTGCAAGATACACAAAAAGAATGGCATAACTATGCACTTTTAAAGAGTGAAGCCAAAGAAAGAATACATTCGATTGCATTTTTCTAACGACAAGCGGGTAGGGGTCGAAAAATAAAACCATCCGCTCAACAACTTTATTTTTAGCTATTGTAATTCAAACAACAATACAGCTTTTAAATGGACAATGATAGCCCAGTTTTGAATGAATGATAACAATGCAGTAGATGCAAATGTGATGGCTAAAGTAAACTTCAATATTGCAGAGTCAAGGAAAACATTATGGCTAAAAAAAAAATACAACAAAGGCTTGAAAATCTTATTAGCAGGAGATTAAAGAGTGGCTGTGAATAGGAACTAAAAGCAGGGATTAGTAAAGACGTAACACCGCCTCCCCTTCACCACATCAACATCCCCCAACTTTTCACAACACATTATATTGACCACGCTATTCATTGAAATAAAAAAACATATCATGACTGCCATTAAACACATCAGTGTTTCCAATAGTACTGCAATCTATTTGTGGTGGGGAGTTAATTAGCATAACTGGCCACATATATTGAAATACAAATCTTGATGTTTTTATTAGTATCAACTAGGGCTGGGTGATATTTCAAGTTTGTAAGATATATCAATGTATTTTTAAACAAGATATTAATTAAGAAAATATTGTATTATCGATATAATTTATTTCACGTTAAAATGACCAAACGCCGCTTATTTGTTGTGTTCCTTGTTCTCCCTCGCTCCCTCTCAGGGGCTACTAACCCCTACCCTTCCTCCTTCCAAGACATGCTTGCACGTATAAGAACATCCATGATTGGTTGGTTGTTTACTATGATGAGTCACGATTGGTTGAGATTAGGCCAATCAGAGGCAAGATAGGATAGGTCATCGAACCAGGAAGGGAAATCACAACAGACATCCCAAATGACGACGAGAGAGTCGTAGGAGAGAGGAGCGATTTCTATAGTAAAAACTAGTGGAAGATGGCAGAGGGTTCTCTTTTTTTGATTTTTCTTTTAGCGATGTAGACGACGTCCAGGAAACCCACAATGCGTCTACTTGGCCCCATTTGGACAAATGTATGCGTCTGGATAAAACATTCATTTGAGCTGTTTACCATGTAAGCCCAAATCAAAACTGTTCTCGAGTTGCCAAGCCGGGCATATTTCGCATGAGAAATGCTGGCAAAAATTTATTATTTGCACAGCTATGTTATTTATTTTACATAGAAAGAAGTGAATTATATTTATTTATACAACGCTTTTTTCTAGTGACTCAAAGCGCTTTACATAGTGAAAACCCAATATCTAAGTTACATTTAAACCAGTGTGGGTGGCACTGGGGGCAGGTGGGTAAAGTGTCTTGCCCAAGGACACAAGGGAATTTTTTTCTATTTTATTTATGTTATGTAATTCTGTGCTACTTGAACAGTTTCTTTTCTGTGCTGTAAATACCCATCTTGACTAACTGGGTTAATAAAAGTGCCAATGATTGCTTACAGTATAGTTGTTATTCACTTCAATTTCAGTGAATCTCGCTCAAAAATTAGTATCTTTATATGTATACTTTCACCGGAAAATATATCGAGAATCGAGTTTAAGTAAAAATATATCGAGATATACTTTTTCGTCCATATCGCCCAGCCCTAGTATCAAGTACTTTCTGTCACTACATTATACTTTTTTGCTAGGCCTGTGCCGATAATAAATAAGTCAGTAATCAAATGATAAATGAAATTCAACTCGATAATTTTGCAGAGAAAAGATCATTACAAAGCCAAATGTACCGTTGTGGGAATATTTCATCTTGAGACCAAATGAGCAAGATTTGCTTATCAACACGGACAAACTTTGCAAAAAAGTGATGGCAAAAAAAAAAAAAAACACCTGACCCAGTTTTTTCAACTAGAACTGCACTTCAAAATGTTTAATATTAATTAATGCAATATTTGCCAACGGAGATTGAGAGTCCATTTTATTGTTATTGTTTGTTTAACTTGTAATCAAGATGTATTTGTCTCATCTAGAAAAATGTGCTCTATTTTTCAATTTTTTGTGGTCCTTTTACATGTACAATGTACTACAGGACCAAAGAATAGCACACACGATGCACTTTAGTCACCCCTGGTTTACATATTAAACAAGGAATGTAAAGTGTTACCTCCCTGTAAAGCTAAATCTAAAAAATAAATAAATCAATTTGAGGCGGTCCAAATGTATTTGTGGCGGGCGGAATATATAATAAACACTGCGCAGCATTAATACACAACAACATTGTTCCTAAAAGCTCCAGCGGCTCTATTAAATAAGATTCCAACTTATAATTAGAGGTGATAGGAAGTGCTAAATAAATGTTGACTGTAACCCAGACATGCAGTAGAGTGGTCAAGTTCATTAAAAAGTGTTTTTGGGAGTGTCTAATCATGGGTGCCTGGGGGTGCAATGAGGTGAAGGGAATCTGGCACATAGAGGCCAATCCTGTCCTTGTTACAAGTATGAAGGGGTCTCGCTCAGTGTCTGTGTTAATCTCTCCTCAATGGATCAGACAAACAATCCCCTGACCTACTATGATAAAAGCCACTGCTCATACACTCACACATACAGTACAGTGGCATGAAACCACAACACACACACAAGCCGGGCTGACCTACTACAATTGTCACCACAATTGCCATAAGGACACACTGCCTGGAAAAGCCACAGTCAATCCACCCACTCACCATGAAACTGTATACTAGAGTGATTTGGCACACAATGTGGAGCTGCTCAATAACACAAGCCGCCGTATTATAGCAGCAAATAGTAACAATCCCAAGGTGTGGTCAGGCGGTATCCTCTGGAGGACAATATTTCCAAAATGAAAAACTTCTAGGAGGTACCAGATGCACACCCTGAAGCTAATGCAGGGTCTTGTCTATGCAGCTCCTTTATATTATAAGGATAAGAAATTGCACGGATGGTCAGAGAGGCAGATGCTCAATAAAAAAAGGGGGCATAAAATTAAATCCGCTTGGGGGTTAATCCACAAATTTAAGACAAAAGACATGTTCAGAATGTGACTGTGATATATCAGCAAACCCCATATTTCAACTATATTATATGTATTAGACACATATTTTGTTATGTTTTATTATTTAAACACACATTTGATGGTGGAAGTGACAACATTACGGGTGGTGCTTCTACAAAGTGGAAGTGGGACATCAGGCGGTGCCTCGGGGGCTAAACCTCAGCCTCTGACCTGACAGACGCGTGTCAGCCTATTGTGGGGTAGCGCAATCCGAAAGCAGAGCAGAGCCAGCGGCGTGACGGGCAGCACCACCATTCTTTCCGTCTCCCTCTTTGTCACCCCTCCCTCTTCCTCCTCCTCCACCACCACCACCACAACCCCCACCTATCTACAAGCTGGTTTTCTACGCCCAGCTGGTCTGTTTGTCAATGCACTGTGTTAATCAGGACCAGAGTAAATCAGGCCTTCAATCAGTTGTCCGCAGGAAATGACATGGTCTGTGTACATTGGCCAACTACGCGGCCACTGTCCAACAGTGGACTACAATATGGTCTAATACACTTCATCATCCCCACAAAGGAACCTGCCAGGTATATTTTTTAGTAAGAAATAAGCTGCATGTACAAGTCAAGCATAATGATTATTCACTAGTTATGGTTTCAGAAACAGCTCAGCAAGAACAGCCACCAGTAGTAAAACACCTTACATATGAAGCATTATATTTTTGGAGGGTTGTTTTTCTTACAGCTCCAAATACCAACAAAAAAGTCCCAGTGTTAGGATATTTTCCAGAAAACTAAAGAGGAGTTTCATATTTCAGTAGGACAACCACCCCAAGTCTTTTCTTGCATGTACACATTGCACTGTATGGAATGGCCTCAATCTCGTTACCCTGCGTAATGACAATAAAGCTGATTCTGATTCTGAAGAATAAACATTTGCCAGAGCCGAGACCCAGTGTTTCCCACACATTCATTTATTTGTGGCGGCCCGCCACGAAAGAATTACGTCCGCCACAAATAAAAAAAATTGTTTTCTTTTTTTTTTGTCCTGTACAGCTTCTCAGGCAAATGATATAGTTGATGTAGATGCCCATATAGGCTGTTCAGATTTACTTTACAAAAGAGAAGTGTAGGATACTTCTCTTGTTGCTTTATTTGTATTTGACCACTACTGTTTTCTGTTTATTTGTTACTGACTGTGGCAGGACACCTCTGCCTCTGTTTCACTTTATGTTGCTGGTAAATAATATGGTTGTAGTAGTAGGCTAAAGTTAAATTATTTAGTATGCACTAATTAAAGGGGCAGAGCTTTAAGAGACATTTTAGCTTTTATATTTTATAAGATATATTTTTTGAAAGAACCACAATTAATAAATATATTTCAGTGAATAACTTATTGTTCAAATCTGTATATAAATATGTACAGAAAGTGTTGTAATTATATTGTAAAATGGATGGATGGGTGGATGGATGGATGGACGGACGGACGTTTAAAACAAAACTGTTATTATTAATTAGTAAGTATACATTTTTTTAGCCTTTTTAGAGAAAATCATATCATTGTAGTAAATTATGCAAATTACTCGATGATGTCATGGTGACCACGCCCATAGCCACGCCCCCACCGCCACAGGTATCTTGGCAGTTTATGGGAAACACTGCGAGACTTCAATATAACTAAGGGGTGACCTCAAGAGGACAAGCGATGTCCTCACAATCTGACAAGATTTGAAGCAATTTTGCAAAGAAGAAGTAAATATTGTCAAACACTGCTGCAATTGATTCATCAACAGTGTGAAATCGATTAATTACAGTAGTACTGTACCTTAATTTACTTGTTTAATTGGTTCTGTGACAGAGCTGTCAACTAAAAACACATGTATCTCAAATCAATGCTGCTCATTGACATTTATTTAAATAAATGAAAAACAATACCCTAGAACAGGGGTCGCCAAACCATCGATCCCGTTCAACCAGTCAATCTTTGGGGCCGTACCAGACGAGTGCGAAAAAATAGAAAAATAAATATGTATTAACATGGATATGTGTATATATACATATATATGTATATACACACACACACACACACACACACACACACACACACACACACACACACACACACACACACACACACACACACACACACATATATATATTACAGCTGTGAATCTTTGGGTGTCCCACGATTCGATTCAATATCGATTCTTGGGGTCACGATTCGATTCAAAATCGATTTTTTTTTTTCAATTCAACACGATTCTCGATTCAAAAAAGATTTTTTTCCTGATTCAAAACGATTCTCTATTCATTTAATACATAGGATTTCAACAGGATCTAACAGAGTCTGCTGACATGCAAGCAGAGTAGTAGATTTTTGTAAAAAGCTTTTATAATTGTAAAGGACAATGTTTTATCAACTGATTGCAATAATGTAATTTTGTTATAACTATTAAATGAACCAAAAATATTACTTATTTTATCTTTGTGAAAATATTGGACGCAGTGTGTTGTCAAGCTTATGAGATGCATTTTTATAAATGCCTAATAATAATGTCAATGAGGGATTTTTAATCACTGCTATGTTGAAATTGTAACTAATATTGATACTGTTGTTGATAATATTCATTTTTGTTTCACTACTTTTGGTTTGTTCTGTGTCGTGTTTGTGTCTCCTCTCAATTGCTCTGTTTTTTGCAGTTCTGAGTGTTGCTGGGTCGGGTTTGGTTTTGGAATTGGATTGCATTGTTATGGTATTGCTGTGTATTGTTTTCTTGGATTGATTAATTAAAAAAAATAAAAAATTAAATAAATAAAATAAAAAATAGATTTTTTAAAAATGAGAATCGATTCTGAATCGCACAAAGTGAGAATCGCGATTCGAATCGATTTTTTCCCACACCCCTAATATATATATATACATATATTAGGGCTGCAACTAACAACTAATTTGAAAATCGATTAATCTGTCGATTATTACTTTGATTTATCGATTGATAATCGGATAAAAGAGACAAACTACATTTCTATCCTTTCCAGTATTTTATTGAAAAAAAACCCCAGCATACTGGCACCATACTTATTTTGATTATTGTTTCTCAGCTGTTTTTAAATGTTGCAGTTTACAAATGAAGGTTTATAAAAATAAAAAAAATTAAAAATTAAAAATTATAAAAAAATAAAAATAAAAAGTAGCCTCTGCGCATGCGCATAGCATAGATCCAACGAATCGATGACTAAATTAATCGCCAACTATTTTTATAATAGATTTTAATCGATTAGTTGTTGCAGCCCTAACATATTTATATACTTATATAAACATACATATATACACATGTGTATGTGTGTATATATATACATATACCTGTATATACATATATATATATATATATATATATATACACAACCTTGCTTTGGTTTTTGGCTGACACTAGGGATCTTGAGCTCGAAAAGCTTGGTGACCACTGCCCTAGAATGTTCTTTACTATAAACAACTACAGTAGTTTTATGAAATAGTGTAATAATAATGTTTACCTTGGAGAGTCTAGCTCCTTCTCGTCAAACACTATGAGGAGCTTCTCCATATTTTCATGGATAAATGTTCATCGTTTGGATATTATCTTAACATTGTAGGCTGGTGTTACACTTATTCTGTTTCAGTATGGTACAGACTAGCAGTGCTCCAACTGCTTCTTCAAGTTGGCGACACGCTCGGTCATGTTTTTGATGAGTTTTCTTTAATTCAATGAATATCATCTACTTCTTATTTTCCGCACGGTCCTTCCCACTCACGTTCTTCCTTCCTATGGTTGAAAAAACAAAACAAAGTTATGTCGGTCTTTAGCTAATGCTAGTGAGTAAGACGAGATGTTTTGGGCGGATCTCACAGGATTCACTGTGACATTTGCCACGCCAACTAATGGCGCAGATGCTTGTAACTCAAATTTTTGCTTGCCACAATTAGCTGAGAGACTGTTCTTATCCCAAAAATACTTCTAAGTTATGGCACTCTTAAGTTGAGGTACCACTGTACCTAAGACATAATGGTGTGCACTACTTAGCTGCAACCATCCATCCATCCAACCCCCCCTCTTCAAGGTTTCTCATAGTCATTCACATCGACGTCCCACTGGGGTGAGTTTTTCCTTGCACTTATGTGGGCTCTGTACCTAGGATGTCGTTGTGGCTTGTGCAGCCCTTTGAGACACTTGTGATTTAGGACTATATTAATTAACATAGATTGATTGATTGATCTTCTACTGCTTGTCCCTCTCCATGTAGAGACAATTCGGCTTCACTGTCATTACTATAAGAGCTAATTTGACACAAAGAAAAGGTTTGTGTTTTATTTGAATGATTAGAAAATGGATGGATGGATGGATTTGCAACTTTTATTTTGTGTTTTATTCACAGATCAGATCTGCATTCAAACATTGCGGTCATTGTATTTATGCTATCTTGTGATACTTTGACATAAATATAGGCACAATGCCCACTTTAAACAGTTATAAAATAACTAAGACTTTCAGCATATATTCTTTGACACTTTGATGAGTTGTTCAAACTACTGTTTTACACAAGCAGGGACAGAACACCCAAATAGAGGTTATACCGTCACAAATGTAGCCAAAAGCTCACCCCTTAATTCCATGTAAGAATGTCAGCGCCTAACAGACTACAATAGGTAGGACCACTGTAAGAAAACCAAACGTCATCTTTTATTAAGACACTGCAAAGAGAGCACGCAGGGAGAGTTTAAATACACATTTCTACCTTCCCTGCACACACAATGAGAAGTCTCCCTAAAACCAAAAAGCCTCTGCCAACAAACGGCCCCATACAATGAAGGAGTCAGCAGAGAGTTGGGACAGTTGTTCGGTGCCTTTCCTGTTTGCAGCGATGAAGCAGCCAGAGGCACGTAAGCATCAGAGGCCCCTCCACCGGCTGCTGATCCTGGTCTAAATGCACTGCTGAATAGGACAGCAGGCTCTTTTGTTGACCTGTAGCATCACATTCATCAAACAGTCAAGCGACCGTGCCCTCCGCACGCAGACACAGACATGTCACTTTGATTTCCACAAAACCAGCTCTGTGTACTGAATAATGGCAACATCATTAGTTTCTCTTTTGCATTACTGAAATCATGTGGCGGAAAAAAGGAAACGTGACAAAAGTGGCACGACAAGGGGATTAATCAATAAATAATTCAATGTGACGGTTTAACCCAACCTGCTGCTCTACTTGACAAATACATTCTTGAAACAAGATTGTGTTACGTTCTATTATTTACCTATATTACTTAACATTCCAGGTAACCACTAAGGTCAAGAGTTTTCTTGATACATATAGTAACTCTTATAACAGCCATTGTCAGCATAATTATATAATTGCGCGACACATGGCCCATTATATGGGCAGTAACATAACCATTACCTTTAAACTGCATCCTAATTGCTTCTTTTTTTTTTTTAAATAGAGTCGAGCCCTATAAAGCATACTGTGTGCATGCCTTCTCATTAACCATACTACATGTTACGTCTGCATATATTGTTGTGGCTTTTGGAACAACTTGCAACCAGGAGGCCCACCGAAATGACTCCCAAAACATTTTGCCCACATATCCTGGGGCACTCTGTGAATTATTTAACACACTACATGTGGCTGTCTTCCATCTTACAACTAATCATGCCTCAAGTCTTACAGAATTCCCGCATGAGCATTGATTTATTGCACCAGCAAAGGGGGGTGAACATATTGCCCTCTGGTGGCAAATTCCAGATTTGACTGAAAAAGGTTGACTGAAAAAGCGCATGATGGGAAATGTATTAAATGTTTGTTTTGGTTTTTTTTATTTGAAAATTTTACTTTATAGCTATTCAGCACAACATTTGACTAAACAATGTAGAACGATAACTGCAGTAAATTGAATTACCACAATTCCAGGAAGTATTACCACTGTATTGGTTGGTCATACAGTCCTCCCACGTTTATCAGTTATTTTTGGTTCCTGACATGACCGTGATAAATGAATTTCCGCTAAGTAGGTATCATTCATTGTAAATCAAATATGTTCAGAGCTATAACATATAAAAAAACTGTATACAACTTTCGACATATGCTTTTCAACATTATGAGAGTCCTCCAGACATGTAATAACACCCTTTAAACATAAAGTACCGTATTTTTTGGACTATAAGTCGCAGTTTTTTTTCATAGTTTGGCCAGGGGTGCGACATACTCAGGAGCGACTTATGTGTGAAATTATTAACACATTACCGTAAAATATCAAATAATATTATTTAGCTCATTCACGTAAGAGACTAGACGTATAAGATTTCATCGGATTTAGCGATTAGGAGTGACAGATTGTTTGGTAAACGTATAGTGTTATAGTTATTTGAATGACTCTTACCATAATAGGTTACGTTAACATACCAGGCACGTTCTCAGTTGGTTATTTATGCGTCATATAACGTACACTTATTCAGCCTGTTGTTCACTATTCTTTCTTTATTTTAAATTGCCCTTCAAATGTCTATTCTTGGTGTTGGGTTTTATCAAATACATTTCCCCAAAAAATGCGACTTACACTCCAGTGCGACTTATATATGTTTTTTTTCCTTCTTTATTATGCATTTTCAGCAGGTGCGACTTATACTCCGGTGCGACTTATACCCTGAAAAATACGGTATATGCTCCCTATAGTAATGCATATATTAATGCTCCCTGGAGCTGAGCCAATCAGGGGCCCACAATACTGAACAGCGAGTTCTGATTGGTTTGGTCTCTTTTAGTGACCAAAGATACTGTAGTATTGATTATTTTTTAGTTTATTTAGCCATTTTTATTAAGGATGTGACGATCAATTCTCGTAAAAAAGTTTGTGATCGGCCATTGGCGATTAATGACTTTTAATGACGATCAGAAACGCCTACCCTCTCTGACTGACAAGAGGCTAATTGCCAATTATGTCCCTTCATACAAAATGTGGAGTTGCTTCTCTAAACTAATAATCACCTAAATAATGGAAAGTAAACTGAATTTCTTATTATTTTAAGTATCATTATCAAGTATTATTATCTCTGGAGAATGAGGCTAAACATGTTACACACCAAGAGAAAGCCAGGAGCAGGCATGCTAATAGCTAAGCTAACCTAGCTTTAAAAAAACACCAAGAAATAATTGCTTAATAAAGTTTAAGAAGTGTAGATGGAATCACTTTACAGCAGAAAGTAAGCAGATATTAACAGGAAATTAACAAGTAGATTAAAAAGAGTCTAGAGAGAGAATAATACAAGAACAACTGTTAGTTTGCCAGCATTATCAGTCAGTACACGACACGTAAGCGGAGGATTGGATCAATCTATAAATTAGGGATGTCGATATTCAGGGTAGTATCAGCATACGCCATACGATCGATACTAGAGTGAATAGATCGATATTTTTATTTTCTCAAAATCTTTTTTTTTTTCTTTGTTAACGTTTACAAACTTATGGAATAATTCCCAGGACACATGGAGCAAAAACCAAATTGTTTAAATGAGTAGCAGATAGCAGTTTTTGCTTTTGTTTAGTTATTGTGTAGTACCGACTTTGTTTAAATAGTTTAAATATCATGTTGATGTTGTTAAAGGGTCAATAGCACTCACCACTAATACATTTAAACATATACCATTAATACATGTGATCGGTATTAGAATCGGCCGATCGTTATCAGAAGCTAAACCTTGGTTGGAACATCTCTCATTTTTAAGCTTGAAAATTCATATTTTATGACCAAATGTTTGTGCATGCAAAGAGTCAAAAATTCATAATCAGTTGCACAATCCAATAGATTGTAAAATAGTGTTGTACTTTTAAGTGCAATGACAATACAGTTCCATTCATTCCATTAAACAGCTCTTACTATAATAAAATGGAAAAGAGTCATGGTACAGTAGAAAATGGAAATCATCACAATGTGACATGACTCATAAGCAACGCACAGAAAGGGGACAAGTGATAAATGTTTGCCACACAATGTAACCAAAAAACAAAATGTTCAAACTGCACCATGGTTGATATACGCATGCATCTCGCATCAAAACATAAATTATATAAAGTGGGAGGTGATGCATTAAAAACCGCTAACATACAATATTAAAGACTATTAATCAGGTGCAAACCAAACTAGTGAGGACCAGAAAAGCCAGTAAAAGTCATCAATATTCATACACTTTATTATGTTGGTCAACCACCTTAATATACATCCCCACTATAGTTGTGTCCAGTGAAGTCTTGATATGTAGTTTACTTCACATTTTCAATGATAGCTATCTCATCTTACAGGGCAGGGTGGTCCAACTCATTTTTATTGAAGCTCACATCACAGTTATGGCTGCTTGTTGCAGTGAATATATTTAATGTATAACCTCCTCATGATAAGAGGGACAAGCGGTAGAAAATGAATGGATGGATGGATATTACTACACGAATCCCTATGCATTTGATTATTAGTATTTTTTTTTTACGTACAAAATGATGGATAACATACTTGCTTTTGAAATCATAAGTTAGGGGAACAAGCATTTAGTCTAACAAAATTTTTTTGGAATATCTTAATACAGGACTGTTCAAACTTTTTCACCAAGGGCGTGTACAAAAAGTCAAAGTATGCAGGGGCCATTTTGAAATATTTTTATTTTGTAAAAAGAAATGCTAAAAACAAACTATCTATATATTTAAAGACCAAACTTAATGTCCACTTTGTGTTATAGGTGACAAAGTACACTATTATTAATTATTACAGCGGTAAAAAAAACAACAGTAAAAATGGTTTAAAAAAAGAGCAAAAATTTAAAAGACAATCTAATGAGAAAAAGCAGAAATTTTGATACTAATAACTAGGGGTGTAACGGTACACAAAAATTTCGGTTCGGTACGTACCTTGGTTTAGAGGTCACGGTTCGGTTCATTTTCGGTACAGTAAGAAAACAACAAATTATAAATGTTTTTGTTATTTATTTATCAAATTTGCAAAATCTTCCACCAAAAATATTTTTCTTAGTGGAATATTTGATGTGAAGTAATCGGAACCTTGGATAGGTCAATAATTCATAATAACATTGATTTTGATTCAATATTATGTTTTGAGCAATGACAGTTTGAAAGAAAAAAAAACAGCTTTGTTTTATTAGTCAACATTGCAACTTTTTCTAAATTACTTTTAACCTTTAAGCTTTTTTATTTCACTTTTGTTATGTTTTTATTTATTTTAATAGTATTTTTAGAATGTGCCGTGGGCCTTTAAAACATTAGCTGTGGGCCGTAAATGGCCTCCGGGGCACACTTTTGACACCACTGCTATAGATAATAAAAAAATTAAATCTGATAAATCTATGGATAAAAAGCAGAGCCTAGCGACGCATGCGCGTTTATCTTAACTCTCTCGCTCTCTCTGTCTCTGCCCCTCCCTCACGAATGCTGCTGCACGCACAATTTGTTTTGTTTTTAACCCCTTCTTAACCCTGAACGTACATTGTTAATACACCCAACCATAACTCAAAATGCCGGACATTCGAGGCATTTAAGAAACTCCGCCCGGACAGCCCCGCAAAAGAGGACATGTCCGGTGAAAAGAGGACGTATGGTCAGTCTAGTCTAGTCATGTCCTCTTTTGCTAGCAGCGACCGGGCTAAGACAGACTGACCATACGTCCTCTTTTCACCGGACATGTCCTTTTTTGCGGAGCTGTCCGGGCGGAGTTTCTTAAATGCCTCAAATGTCCGCCATTTTGAGTATTGTTTATACAACGTGCAGTACGCTACTTAATATGTCCGTGTGGAAACTCGTTCGGTACACCTCCGCACCGAACCGAAACGGTTCAATACAAATACACGTACCGTTACACCCCTACTAATAATTGATAATACACTTTGTCACATATAACACAAAGCTGATCCTAATTTTTGTCTTTAAATACATTATAGTGTTTGTTTTTATCTTTTTGGGGGATTTTCTTAACAAAATAAAACAGTTTCAAAATGGCCCCCACGTACTTTGGCTTTTCAATGATACCCTTGGTGGAAAAATTTTGGACACCCCTGAGTTATACATGTCAAATTGTCCGCTTTTTTCTCATTATATCACACATTTTTGCCCTTTTTTTTTTTTTTACATTCTTACTGTCTAATTTTACCCGAAAATATGCTACACGCCAACAAAACTTGAGCTTCTGGCCACACTTTGGACACCCTTGTGTTCACATATTGTTTTTTACATGGTCAAATAATTCTCACATTTAAAAGACAAGCAATATTTCTGTCAAAATTGAAATAACAAATATGTTTATTAAGAAAGATTAAGTACTTTATTGCTGCACATTATTTCCACCCTTTTGCAGCCCACATAAAACAATGTGGCGGGCAAAATCTGGCCCCCGGGTCTTGAGTTTGACACATATGTTAGGGGATGCATTCATTCTGCCATGACTCTCATTGCAGGCCAGGCTGCAGAAAATCCCTGTACAGTACTATCATGAAAAACAAAACAACCAAAGGGGGGAATATAGACCAAACACCGGCAGAACGTAAAACAAACAATAAGCTATACAGTTGTGTTTGTACTGCTCTACAGGCTGTACGTGAACGCAGCATGCAAGCATTGACATGGATTCAAACAAAGGCGTCCTGATTGATGGTTACCACAAACCACACATTCAACTTCCCGACCAAGAAGCAAACACACTACTTTCCACAAATAGACAATACATGTCCGTCAAAATGTACGAATATATACATACGAGCGACGATACAGTGAAGCTATATGTTGGCTTGGAATGCTAACAGCGGCTAACAGCAGTCACCTGAATGATATCACACTCGTCTCTTAGTAGCCGTGTTGGTGCTGATTCAATCATAAATATAGTGGTGATAGTTAAGACAAAAAGCCAGACTTACCTTTTGTTTTGTCTTCCGTCGGGATATTAATTCAACCCGAGCGAATACATGTGATATTAAAACATGTGCCACTACGCTAATTCAAATAACAGTAACAAAAAAAATCCCTTGCACAAGCCGACGTTACATCCGCGTCATCGAAAAAACACATTTCTGCTAACCATTCACAATGTGTTACAAAAGCAGCAGCAAAACAAAAATTTAAAAAAATAATTTAAAAAAACAAAAAAATGCCTTTTCGTAATCGAGTCGTCCGATGAGAGGCAGGTACCAGGCGGATATCCGCAGCAGCTGTGGCCGAGCATCCGACGCTCCGCCCGGGTCGAAGCTCACTCACACGCCCGCTGCCTGCCAAACGGCACCCCGGTGACTAGAAGAAAGAAAAAGTGGTCGAGGTGCTGCTGCTAGTGGGGGAGTGTGCGTGTGCGTGAGCGTGTGTGCGCGTGTGCGTGTGTGTGTGTGTGTGTGGGTGCTGCTGACCCTTCCTGGTCACGTGCAAAGCAGTAGTGTGTACATACAGTATTCTTCAGTGTTGTGCCCTACAGTAGAGAAGAGCTACACGATGTAGTGCATGGTGCTGTCCCTGGTGCTAAAAGCACATGGAAGCGTCTTCTTACATTATTCATTTTAGGACAGTAACTCCTAGCAAAATTCCTCACTGGAGGCCTAAATCCAGTAGCTGTTAAAGCAAATTCCCACCATTATCTATGAAATTGTGGTATTCTGCAAGCATTATCGAACCACATTTTTATTCATTCACAAATCATCCAATCAAATCCAATCCAATCCTCATGAGCCACACATTCATCCATTTTCTACCGCTTGTCCCTTTCGAGGTAGCGGCGGGGGCGAGGGGGGGGGGGGGGGGTTGCTGGAGCCTATCTCAGCTGCATTCGGGCAGAAGGCGGGTACACCCTGGACAAGTCGCCACTTCATCGCAGGGCCAACACAGATAGACAGACAACATGCACTCACATTCACGCACTAGGAACCATTTAGTGTTGCCAATCAACTTATCCCCCGCTACATGTTTTTTGGAGGTGGGAGGAAGCTGGAGTACCCGGAGGGAACCCACACATATCCTAGTAAAATTATGTTTAAAAAAAAATAATCCCTATGCCAGTTTTGGAAATAGAAAAAAAAAGCAAAAATGCAAAAAAAAAAAAAAGGAAATACATTTATGTAAATTGTGTATATATATTTGTTTCTTTAAATCAGAGGTGTCCAAACATTTTCCAGCGAGGGCCACATCGAGAAAAATTGAAGGATGCGAGGGCCAATTTTATACATTTTGTATATGAAAAATAGTCAAACCAAAACAACGTAGGTGAACATATGCTAACATTTGAAAAACACTTCTACATCTTAGCTTTGTGTTATAGATAACAAAGCAATCAAATCATTCATGATTATTTTAAGAATGATTTTATTGGCATTTATGTTAACTGTGCTCTAAAGTAAGCTTGTATTTACTAATATTGCTATTATACCCTCAACTGAAATGCTTTTGAGGGCTTTAGTACACTCAAAAACATATCACGTCTCACAAGAAATGTGTACACTTTTTCATCATGACAGGACACACGGAAATCATCAATGACCTCATACAGTAAGACGTTCAGGTTGTCGGCCATTTTGGTTTTCGGGTCCCATTTTGGGGAGATTTGGTCCCATTGAATTTTTCATAGTTTTTTGTTCTAATTTGGGACCTGTTTAGTTTGTCTATAGAATGTGTCGCGGGCCAATAAAAATCGCGCTGCGGGCCACAAATGGCCCCCGGGCCACACTTTGGACACCCCTGCTTTAAATGATAACAACGAGAGTAAAATTATGCAATTACAGTGCTACCTAAACTTTAAGGAGAACTGCACTTTTTTGGAATTTTGCTTATCATTAACAATACTTACCTGAGACAAGAACACATATGTTTGTCTTTTTTTTAATCCATTCTGACTCATAAATAAATGCAAGCAAAAGTTAGCTAAAAATGGAGGTAATGGGATTTGCGCTATTCCGCCTATAAATCGCTCTAAAAACCTCCAAAAAACCTCCAACATTTTACATATACCTTGTACGTTTATATGTAACAGGCATATTCATAATAACATGTAATATTTACATATTTTGCTCATTTTGAGCAAATTAATTTTAATTTAATTTTTATTAATTTCACAGACGCATCACAACGTTTGCTTTTTCCTTTAAGAACAGTTCGTGAGAGACAACAAAGACTACTTCAGGACAAATGAAGATCTAGAATCTTATATTTTTGAGCCTGAATATAAAGAGGATGATCTACAAGTTTTAGAAAAGGTGTGCTGAACAGATCCAGGTTTAGTGAAACACTAAGCATCATGCAAAAGTAAAGCTAAGTTCTGAACAGGAAATACAAACTACGAACATAATAAAACAACCACTTACTGTACAATGTCTGCTCTCACTGGCATGCCGACTGATGAGATGTTGACATCTTCCTGTTTAGATGAAGAATTAATTATAATCTTCACGCGGGTTAAAAAAAAAAAAAAAAGGCAGCTGCAAACAAGCGTCTTAGTGTCTTTCTCGCCATCTCCGGGTCCAAGTTGGATGTCACATTTGACCAACTTGTCCGTTTATGGCCACAAACTTCTACTATACAAGCCAGAGGCATGATTTATAATCTAGAAATAACATTTCCCAACTCAAGGGCGATGCAGCAGCTTACCGGCTCAGTATGTCAATACAACAGCATAATGGGCTTTTAGCTCTCTGTGATCACGGCACCGCTAAAAATAGTTTGTCCGCGTTAGCATTGATAATAAGAATATCACTAATACTTGGTTAATATTCAGGTCACGAGGTGTAAATGGAGTATTGTTGGCAGTTTTTGGATGTTTTTTAGTGGGCTTCATACAATACCCGCTTATAGTGTCATATTGTTAGGCGGCCACCTTGTAGTTGTCGTATATTACAAATTAGTATAAAACAAAAAAACATACAGTATGTGTTCTTGACTTAGATAGGGATTGTAAATAATAGGTGAAATTTAAAAAAAGTTCAGGTTAAAAAGTGCAGTTTCCTTTTAAAAGTGTTTTGAGATAAGAGCTGTCTTGACTAATTGTTGTGCGTCTAAGGGGTCATATTATGATTTTTTTCTACATTAAAAACGCTTCCTTGTGGTCATGTAATGGTGGTTCTTTGGTCAAAATTTTGCATAGATTATATTTTACACATCATCTTCAAGCCGCTTTCTGACCGTCCCTTGCAAGATGCGCCGTTTTGTGAGTGGTCTTATTCACGTGCCTCCCCTTCGAATGCGTCTTCTCCCGATCTGCCATGTTGTAGTTTTTAGGCAAGGCAACTTTATTTGTATAGTGCTTTTCATACACAAGGCAGAATCAAAGTGCTTCACAGACAAGAAAGTGAAATGAAAGAAAATAAAAGCAAAATTAAAATGCAGACAATAAAAAAAAAAAAAATGCGGACGTTAAAAGTTAAAAGATTAAAAGATTTAGCTGAAAGCTGAGGTGAACATAAAAGTCTTCAGTCTAGTTTTAAAAGTAGTCAGAGTTGGGGAGAGTCTGACATCTTCAGGAAGTTTATTCCAGCTATTTTAGCACTTCCATAGAGAGTCTACTGACAGATATAAACTAGCTAATTCGCTATTTTATATTAGAAATGGCAACAGCGGAGGATGCATGTGCATGTACGAGCCAGTCCGCCTCACAACAAGAGGAACGAGAAAAAGAAGGACTTATTGACTACAATGGTGGACTACAATGGTGAACTTGTGTAAAGTTCTTCAGGTAAATCTCTACCATAAATGGAGATATCTGCTGATGTCACACTTGGGAAAATTTTCACAAATTGGGATGATTCCAAACGGCTCATTTGGAGGGAGTTTATAGGAAGGCAATATCAATCAATCAATCAATCAATGTTTATTTATATAGCCCTAAATCACAAGTGTCTCAAAGGGCTGTTGTTTTATAACTATCTCCACCATGCCTGTATGGTTTGATTTAAAATGTTCAGGACTTATGCAGATCCCAAATACAGAAAAACAGGTACCAATTAGTAGGAAAAGTTAATTTTGCATAGTAGGTCCCCTTTAAGTTACGAGCAAAAATTTGAGTTACAAGCATCCTTGTCATCCGTTGGCGTAGATGATTTTCTACCGTGCCATTGTAGAGAGCATCATTAGATACGGGATCACCTCATGGTTTGGCAACCTAACCGTTAAGCTAAAAAGCAAACTGGCCGGCATGCTTAAAACGGCAATGAAAATCATAGGGAGGAAAGAATATGAGCCTATACAGAGCATCTATGAGCAGGCAGTTAGGAAAAAAGCTAAGAAAATTATTTCCAACTCACAACACCCACTCTTCCCTGAATATAGAACCCTGCCATCAGGGAGAAGACTCTGGGTCCCATTATGCAAATCTAACCGCCTTAAATTATCATTTGTCCCAGCCTCCATTAAGCTGACCAACAAGGTGCAATAGAATGTTAATACATAGGTTAGCACTTTTTTTTAGCACATAGCACTTTAGAACTAAGCACTTTAGCACATAGAACTTTATCCATGAGCTCTAGTGCAATGCACACTGGCACTTTATCTTTATCTCCATACTGTAGATTTTATGCGTACATCAAAGTGCCACCTATGTCTATCAAGCTCCATGTTCTGATGTTTAAATGTTAGTTGTCTGGTTGTGGTTGTGTCTGTGCTTGTGTTTTTGTTCTGTTGTTTTTGTGTATGTTAAGAAAGCAATGATGCACTATGCCCAAGACAAATTTCCCCGCGGGGACAATAAAGTTGAACCTTGAACCTTGAACCTTGAAATGTCTCAGTAAAACCCGTAAGATGCGACCTAACTCACTAGCATTAGCTCACAGCTAGAAATTAACATACCTTTGTATTTTCAAACATGGGAAGAAAGAAAGTGAGTGTGAAGGACAGTGTTGAGAAGAAGGAGTGGATGATATTCATTGAAGTAAAGAAATAAATCATCAAAAAACATGACAGAGTACGTACCAGTCTTGGCCAAGCAGTTGGAGCGTATCACAGCAAGTCTGCACCACACTGAAGCAGCCAAAGACGGTAAAATAATATCTAAACGGCGGAAGTTTATTCATGAAAATATGGAAAAAGCTGCTGATGGTGTCTTTGACTGAAAGCAACTGAAAGGCGATACCATAGAAGATCATTCTTCAAAGTAAATGTTGTACATTATTATTACATTATGTCAAAAAAGGACTGTAGTTGTTTGTAATACATTTTATTGTTCTGTTTTTATACACAGTTTTTTATCTAAAAGTGTTTTATTGTGGTGTTTTGTGTGGGCCAAGCCTCACTTAAATTGATTTAAATTAATTTCAATGGGAGACGTTGATTTGAGATACAAGTGTTTTAAGTTAAGAGCTTCATCACAGAACCAAAAAAGCTTGTAAATTGAGGCATTACTGTTTAAAAATAAAATAAATCCAAGCACCCCTAAAATATGTCTAACAACACTAAGCCCCAGCTCGTATGTTCATTTATTCATTCATTCATTCATTCATTCATTCATTCATTCATTCACTCATTTATTCACAGGAAATCACAATTCTCCAAATAAAACTGCATATACATATATATAGCGTTGTTGCTTCTGCAGCCTTTTGAGACACTTGTGATTAAGGGCAATATAAATAAACGTTGATTGATTGATTGATTGATTGATTGATTGATTGATTGATTGATTGATTGATTGATTGATTGATTGATTGTTTGATTGATTGATTGATTGATTGATTGATTGATTGATTGACGAATCCAAGCATTTCTTAAGGGTTGATTTTTGTGTTTTGTTTTGTTTTCTTATGCAAAACGTTTGAAAAGTGGTTGCATTAGTGAAGACCACTCTTTAGTTTGAAAATATGTAACAGGACACATTCAAATAGGGGTAGGAATATTAAATTTGTCTTTGTAAGAAATAATGTAACAATACATTGATCCATTAGAGACACTCAAAAAATATTACCACATTTTATGGTGAATAGTTATAGTTTTACATGCAGAAAACAATGCAAAAAAATAATGAACATTTAATATCACTTTTACCTTTCATGACGTCATGATCCCTCGTGGCAGGTTGAAACTTGTTTTGGTTTTTAGTTTCCTGTCTATACTCTTATTTTCCGAGTTAATCTTCACGTTTCCTGTCTATACTCTTATTTTCCTAGTTCCTCTTCATGTTGTAATGCTTGTTAACTTTACCTCCTGTCAGAGCACTGGTCTTCTCCCCTGTTACCAAATGGTAATCACCTGTCAATTACTGTCAGAAGTTTCTTAACCTGACAATGCTGCTTCATTGTTTTATTAGGCCTGTTGCGTTGCCTGCATGCTTTGTGGGTTGCTTTACCGTCAACTACACGTTTTTGTGTCCCACCTATGTTTGCTTTGTATTTGCCCCTAATATAAGGACCATGTTACCTGCACATCGCCTTCCATCTCTGCATCTTGGGGTCACGCCAACAGCTGCCGTGCGGTTCCATTACAAATGAAGTTTTTGTTGGCGAAGACGGCGATGAGCCGAGACGTTAGGAGTGGAGAGCCACCTACAGTGTGTACTTTGCTTCAAGTTCTTTCTTGAATTCAACAGTGTTTCTCACCTTCTTTATTAAAGTGCTGGAAGTTGCAACTGTCTTTGGCCCCACGGTGGCTTATTTTGCAGTCGAGAGACTAAATTAGCCTATTTATTTTGTTAGCAAAAGGCAAAGCGCAGCATAAAGTTTTGAAAGGATGTTATGAGTAAGTATACTTACAGTACCAGTCAAAAGGAGACGCTGTCTCCTTTAATAGCATGAGAAAGTGTGTTCAAACTTTTGACAAAGTGGTGATTTATGGCACGCTGTTAACGATAAGTAGAGAGTACTAAATGTCTCTTTGAAATTATAGGGTGGTCCGTAGATGTTTGTGAACACAAATTGACCCTCACCAGTTAACAAATGTGGTAAATGATGCCAAGCGAAGATGTACCATTTCATAAAATGCCTTCTTAAATAAATTTCAATCTTTTACTGAGAGGTGATTAACAAAATTATCATTGGCAGCTTCCAAACATGTAACCTATTTCAGGGGTCTGTGCACATGAGGGTGGGTACATGTGTGCATACACGGGTGGAGCTTAACCAACAAAGTAGCAGTGGTGACAACTTTATGGGATGTCGGGTCTGCTTGGAAGGGCTGGACAGGTTGCAAAATAGCATCCTATTCATTATGAGCGGTTAGTGGTGGTGAGAAAGCAGAGCGATGTTTGTGTTTTATTGTAGCTGAAGCTTGGAAATGAGTCTATACATTTGTTAAATTAATGCACAAAACAACACTGAAATTCATTCGTATCCATAATAACTCCCATAATGACACTTGCATATATTCCAATGCAATGATTTGTTTATAAAGACCAGAAAACGGACTTGTACACTGCACAAATTGAAATTAAACAAGATTAAATAACTTAATTTTTTAACTGACTCACCAGTGACTATCAGTGTTACAGTAAGCTGTATTTTGAAGTGTCATGTTCATTTTAAAATACCATATAATTTACTGTACTCGGATAAGAAAAAAGACAGTATGGGGAAAAAAAGACCTTAATTATTTTTTCAACATGTAAAACATTTCCTCGTGGCCTTTTTATTAGTAGTGTCAACAGCGGAGGATGCATGTGCATGTACGAGCCAGTCCGCCTCACAACAAGAGGATAGTAAAAAAGGAGCTTGTTGCTTTGGCAGACTTGCGCAAAGCACTTAAATTCCTACTATGTATGGATATGTCCGCTGATGTCACACCTGAGAAAATGTCACAAATTGGGCAAATTCCAAACGGCTTGCTTGGAAGAAGTAGGAAGGAAAGCAAGATTGTTTTATAAGTACACTATTTTGCTAAAAGTATTTGGCCACCCATCCAAATGATCAGAATCAGGTGTCCTAATCACTTGGCCCGGCCACAGGTGTATACAATCAAGCACTTAGGCATGGAGACTGTTTCTACAAACATTTGTGAAAGAATGGGCCGCTCTCAGGAGTTCAGTGATTTCCAGCGTGGAACTGTCATAGGATGCCACCTGTGCAACAAATCCAGTCGGGAAATTTTCTCGCTCCTAAATATTTCAAAGTCAACTGTTGGCTTTATTATAAGAAAATGGAAGAGTTTGGGAACAACAGCAACTCAGCCACCAAGTGGTAGGCCACGTAAACTGACAGAAGGGTCAGCGGATGCTGAAGCGCATAGTGCAAAGAGGTCGCTGACTTTCTGCACAGTCAGTTGCTACTAAACTCCAAACTTCATGTGACCTTCCAATCAGCCCACTTACAGTACGCAGAGAGCTTCATGGAATGTGTTTCCATGGCCGAACAGCTGCATCTAAGCCATACATCACCAAGTCCAATGCAAAGCGTCGGATGCAGTGGTGTAAAGCACGTCACCACTGGACTCTAGAGCAGTGGAGACGCATTCTCTGGATTGATGAATCACGCTTTTCCATCTGGCAATCTGATGGACAAGTCTGGGTTTGGAGGTAGCCAGGAGAACGATACATTTCGGACTGCATTGTGCTGAGTGTGAAATTTGGTGGAGGAGGAATTACGGTGTGGGGTTGGTTTTTCAGGAGCTGGGTTAGGCCCCTTAGTTCCAGTGAGAGGAACTTTGAATGCTCCAGAATACCAAAACATTTTGGACAATTCCAGGCCTGGCCTGCACAGATTCCTGACCTGAACCCGATAGAACACCTTTGGGATGAATTAGAACGGAGACTGAGAGCCAGGCCTTCTCGACCAACATCAGTGTGTGAACTCACCAATGCACTTTTGGAAGAATGGTCGAAAATTCCTACAAACACACTCCGCAACCTTGTGGACAGCCTTCCCAAAAGAGTTGAAGCTGTAATAAATGCAAAAGGTGGACCAACATCAAAATGAACCCTATGGGTTAGGAATGGGATGGCACTTCAAGTTCATATGTGAGTCAAGGCAGGTGGCCAAATACTTTTGGCAATATAGTGTATGTCCGCAATGCCTACATGGTTTGATTTCAGATTTTTGGGACTTATGCAGATCAATAGTTAAGAAAACTAGGTCCCCTTTAAATGAAATTATTTTTTAATATATACCGTTTTTTTCGGAGTATAAGTCGCACCTGCCGAAAATGCATGATAAAGATGGAAAAAACATGCATAAGTTGCGCTGGAGTATAAGTCGCATTTTTTGGGGAAATTTATTTGATAAAACCCAACACCAAGAATAGACATTTGAAAGGCAATTTAAAATAAAGAAAGAATAGTGAACAACAGGCTGAATAAGTGTACGTTATATGACGCATAAATAACCAACTGAGAACGTGCCTGGTATGTTAACGTAACCTATTATGGTAAGAGTCATTCAAATAACTATAACATGTAGAACATGCTATACGTTTACCAAACAATCTGTCACTCCTAATCGCTAAATCCCATGAAATCTTATACGTCAAGTCTCTTACGTGAATGAGCTAAATAATATTATTTGATATTTTACGGTAATGTGTTAATAATTTCACACATAAGTCGCTCCTGAGTATAAGTCGCACCCCTGGCCAAACTATGAAAAAAACTGCGACTTATAGTCCAAAAAATACGGTAGCTTACTCAAATGTGCTATTAGGGGATTTTTTATTTATTTCAAAGATAATGGAATTATTAAAATGGAATTTAATTAAATGTAATGTAATTATCCATCCATCCATCCATCCATCCATTTTCTACCGCTTGTCCCTTTTGGGGTCGCGGGGTGTGCTGGAGCCTAGTCAGATTACTTCTAGACCTCCACCCCAGATCACACCTCACTCCTACCCACTTCTCCAAAGTGGGCTGGCTCACGGTGGAGGACAGAGTAAAACAACTTGCACTGAGCCTAGTCTATAAAATCCGCTACTCCTCCCTGATACCGAAGTACATGTCAAACTACTTCCTTAACGTAAATGACCGCCATAACCACAACACCAGGGGGAGCTCCACTAACCACGTTAAACCCAGATTCCGAACTAAACTCTTAACTCATTCTCTTTCTATGCCACATCTATATGGAATGCACTCCCAACAGGTGTAAAAGAAAGGGCATCTCTATCCTCCTTCAAAACCGCACTAAAAAAACACCTCCAGGCAACTACAACCCTAAACTAACACCCTCCCTTCCACATAATACCTCTTCGGATTGTAAATAATCAAATGTAGACACTTTGTCTTATACTTTCTGATCTCTCTCTCTATGTCCACTACTTGCTGTATATATCCTACCAAGTCAGTCCTACACTGTTCCAATGTCCATTTCTCTGATGATTCAATTGTTGATGCTGATTGTTGATGACTAAAGTGTTGATACCAACCAAACCTACCCCCCACCCCCATATCCCACACCCCGGATTGTAAATAATGTAAATAATTCAATGTATATACTCTGATGATTATCTTGTGTGATGACTGTATTATGATGTTAGTATATATTTGATAGTATTTATCTGTATCATGAATCAATTTAAGTGGACCCCGACTTAAACAAGTTGAAAAACTTATTCGGGTGTTACCATTTAGTGGTCAATTGTACGGAATATGTACTTCACTGTGCAATCTACTATTAAAAGTTTCAATCAATCAAACCTATCTCAGCTGCATTCGGGCGGAAGGCGGGGTACACCCTGGACAAGTCGCCACCTCATCACAGGGCCAACACAGATAGACAGACAACATTCACACTCACTTTCACACACTAGGGCCAATTTAGTGTTGCCAATCAACCTATCCCCAGGTGCATGTCTTTGGAGGTGGGAGGAAGCCGGAGTACCCGGAGGGAACCCACGCAGTCACAGGGAGAACATGCAAACTCCACACAGAAAGATCCCGAGCACAGGATCGAACCCAGGACTACTATGTAATGTAATGTAATTAAATTACATTAAATTCAATGTAATTAAATTTAATGACATGTAATTAAATTCAATGAAATTTGATTACATTAAATTTGATTTAATTTAATAGAACCCACTCAAGCAGTACAGAATGACCTCAAAAAAACTTGAAATGTGAAAATATTGATTTGAGTGGTAATGGTAAAAAAAATAGAAATTCAATGCCATATTTTTACAACACACCCAGCATGTTTACGCCCCTGACCTGCGCCCAGACCCCACTCCTATGCAGGGATCTCATCCCCAATCCACCGGGACAAAGGGAAAGAGCTGAGTGCAGAATATAAGGCTGCCACTGGCTGCCAGAGTGTGTCCAGCACAGTGCTTTCTGCAGATTGCAGCAGTTTGAGCTAAACCCCCCTCTGTCTGCTCTCTAAAGACTGGACCTGGAAGGGCGGGGTCATCGTTTGTGCGTGCAGCAACAAGGGTGGAGTCCGGGTGGGCAGGCATGCGTTTGGCAAAGTTGGTGTGACTGTGTTTTACACATGGTTGGACATGAGCTCTATTCTTATTTTCCACCATGTAGTCAGTGTGGGACTGATATTGGCAACCTTAAAGCTGAATCATATGACTCCAGTCAAGGCGGGGTAAAGGAGGGGGGCCGCCCTTTCATAAGGTTGGCTAGATGAATAATGTTAGGAGGAAATGATTACAGTCAGAAATGCCTAAAAGTTACACAATCTAGAATTAAATTGTCATGAGAATGAAAAATGCTTTAATAGTTAAATCAATGTTAAAGTTCAAACCATTATCAAGGGGAAAAGTGATGATAACCATAGAACCAGACATTCTACTTTCTTCACTTGTTTTTTTGCTTGTTGTTTGTTTTATTTTTTTGTCCATGGTCTGTGCTCATGGTATGCTTGTAATGTGTAATGTCTTGTGAGTCATGTATTATTTTGTATCATGACCTGTTTAATGTTTACTGTATTAACCTGCCTTAGGACAACGAATGAGAATGAGCTATTGTTCTAACTCCGGCATATTTACATTGTTACTCTATGTTGATAAATATGCATTGTCGTAATTCAAATTAATAAATAATAAATAAAAAGCTGCTGCTTGTTTTCCGTTTTTTTATTTAGGGGTTAGTGCGTCTGCCTCACAATACGAAAGTCCTGGGTTCGATCCTGCGCTCTGGATATTTCTGTGTGGAGTTTGCATGTTCTCCCCACCTCCAAAGACAAGCACCTGGGGGATAGGTTGATTGGCAACACTAAATTGGCCCTATTGTGTGAACGTGAGTGTGAATGTTGGCGACTTGTCCAGGGTGTACCCCACTTTCCGCCCGAATGCAGCTGAGATAGGCTCCAGCACCCCCCACGACTCCGAACGGGACAAGTGGTAGAAAATGGATGGATGGAGGGCTCACAATCATTATGAGAGACAAGAACACATAAAAGATCAAAGATTACAGTTGGTACAAAATTTGGCTGCTAGACTTTTGACAAGAACAAGACAGTTTGATCATCCATCCATCCATTTTCTACCGCGTGTCCCTTTTGGGGTGGCGGGGGGTACTGGAGCCTCTCAGCTGCATTCGGGCGTATAAGGCGGGGTACACCCTGGACAAGTTGCCACCTCATCGCAGGGCCAACACAGACAACATTCACACTCACATTCACACACTAGGGCCAATTTAGTGTTGATCATCCATCCATCCATTTTCTACCGCTTATTCCCATATTACGTCTATACTGGCTCACCTGCACTGGCTGTCTGTGCACTTAAGATGCGACTTTAAGGTTTTACTACTTACGTATAAAATACTATACGGTCTAGCTCCATCCTATCTTGCTGATTGTACTGTAGCATATGTCCCGGCAAGAAATCTGCGTTCAAAAAACTCAGGCTAATTAGAATAGAATAATATAGAAAGTACTTTATTGATCCCTGGGGGAAATTCAGCACCACAGTTCGCCCACAATAAACAATAAACACTTAGGTATTTTTTACATGTGAATAATATAAATACAGTTTATTATACAGCATTATTCACATGTGAATAATATAAATACAGTCTATTATACAGCATTATTCACATGTGAATAATATAAATACAGTCTATTATACAGCATTATTCACATGTGAATAATATAAATAAAGTCTATTCACATGTGAATAATATAAATACAGTCTATTATACATTCAAATACAGTCAAAAAGGAACATATGCATTATACAGTCTGATGGCTGTCGGTATGAAGGACTTCCTGTGTCGTTCTGTGTTGCATTTTGGGAGTCTGAGCCTTCCACTGAATGTGCTCATTCTCCCCGCAAGGTCCGAGTGTAGTGGGTGGGAGGTGTTGTCCATAATGGCTAGGAGTTTTGCTAGACTTCTCCTCTCTGACACCACCGCCAGAGATTCTAGCTCCACTCCCACCACGTTACTGGCCTTCCTTACCGGCTTGTCCAGCCTGTTTGCGTCCCTCGCTCTCAGCCCGCTGCCCCAGCAGGCCACGGCGTACAAGAAGGCGCCCGCCACCACCGACTCGTAGAACATCTTCAACATCTTTGTACAGACGTTGAAGGATCCTAGCCTCCTGAGGAAGTAGAGGCGGCTCTGTCCCTTCTTGTAGAGTGCCTCAGTGTGTTTTGACCCATTCAGCTTGTTGTCGATGTGTACTCCCAAGTATTTATAATCCTCAACCATGTCCACATCGACCCCCCTGATGGAAACAGGGGTCACCGGAGTACTCCTCCTCCTTCCCAGGTCCACAACCAGCTCCTTGGTCTTTGTCACATTAAGCTGGATGTGGTTCTTTCCAAACCATGTGACAAAGTCCTCCACCAGTGCCCTGTATTCCTCATCGTCACCATCTTTAATACACCCGACCATCGCAGAGTCATCAGAAAACTTCTGATGACTTATTAGTGATTCCCAGAGCCCCAAAAAAGTCTGCGGGCTATAGAGCGTTTTGTATTCTGGTTCCAGTACTCTGGAATGCCCTCCCGGTAACAGTTAGAGATGCTACCTCAGTAGAAGCATTTAAGTCCCATCTTAAAAGTCATTTGTATACGCTAGCCTTTAAATAGACCCCCCTTTTAGACCAGTTGATCTGCCGTTTCTTTTGTGCTCTGCCCCCCTCTCCTGTGTGGAGAGGTTAGTAGGTGACCATTGATGACGCGCTAGCTGTTCAAAGTCGGGACCCGGGGTGGAACCACTCATCTTTGCATCAGTTGGGGACGTCTCTGCACTGCTGACTTGTCTCCACTCATGATGATCCTCTGCTGGCCCCACTATGGACTGGACCCTCACACTATTAACAAGATCCACTCGACGTCCATTGCACCGGTCGCCCAGGGGGGGGGCCCCCACATCTGTGGTCCCCTCCAATGTTTCTCATTGTATCCCATTGGGTTGAGTTTTTTCTTGCCCTGATGTGGGATCTGAGCTGAGGATGTCGTTGTGGCTTGTGCAGCCCTTTGAGACACTCCTGATTTAGGGCTATATAAGTATACTTTGATTGATCGATTTTTATTTTTATATTTTTTTTACGATTTTCAAGGTGATAAAAAACGCTTGAAAGATGTGGCTAATGGGAGTCACCGTTGTAGCCTTCAAAGCCCTCTAAAACAACTTCAAAACCCTCCATCAACGTTTTGTATACATACTGCAAGTCTACATATATTGTAGTAACAGACACCTTCATAACAATATGTTATATGTTTAATATTTACCATATTTTGTTCATTTTAAATCATTTCCGTGACTGATTTATTCCGCACATTGATTTCGGTTTCCATAGCAGCACTTCTGGCAACATGTGTTCCTACTTCCGGAATCAAACACGAGTGTGTATTCTAATTATGGCAGACTTGGTAACAGACAACATAGATGACAATTTTTGGACAAATGAGGATTTACAACTTTATACTTTTAAAACTAAATATACTGCTGCTTGTAGAAGCGATCACAAAGGAAGAGTGAGACGTTGGAGCAGACTGAAGCTGGGAGAGGGGAATGAAAGCGAATTTGACGCTAAAAATATGGAACTTGGAGACAAGCTATTTCAACATAAATGGATTGCTTACCCAAAATCAACAGGAAACGTCCTCGGCCAGCTGGACCAGACAAACTGTCCATCGAGTGAGTCACTTTAATGTTGATCATGATACGCGCAGTACGTCATGTGTGTTAGTGCAACTACAGTAAATATGCTGTCTGGCTAGCTGTGAACAAACAAAACATGAAATATGGGCTAATACTTTACAGATACTGTAATATGATTGTTTATGTTTTTCAGTCAGTACAAAGTGGTGTTCTATCGCAGTGTTGTGTATTACAAACTCAAACACATTTAGTGTTGTTGTAGAAGCTAGCTTATCGCTTGCCATAGTTAGCTTTTATGGCTACTACGAAGTACGTCGATGTGTTACTACGATAGAAAAAGAGTTCCTCAGTGTTTGCTCTTACAATAACAATGTGGGAAGGTTATTATTACCTTCCCACGTAATAACAGCTTGGTTATTATACAGGTTACGGAACGTAAACGAAGTATTGATGATGGTTTTTGAATGCATTTGTAAAGTGATTTAGAGGTAGAATTGATTGCTTTAATAGCTGCATTGTTAGCCACCTAGAACGGGACGATTTTTACATGTTAGAAAGCAAAAAAAAAAAGAAGACGAAACTTTTGTCTTCTTGTCTCTGATAATGATTGCGAACGATAGGTGAAATTCCCCCCAAAAAGTACAGTTCCCCTTTAAGGTTGCAAAGAACATAAAAAAAAATCAGAACTAATTCATAAAATCAGAAGATGATTCAATGTTTAAAAAAAAAGGAAAAACAAAGACTCAAAACATTGCAACTTTTGCAGAAACTTGCAGAAAAAGATGCATAGAATTCAGGCAATTACAAAAAAAGCTAGCAGAATCCAAAAGAGGCTGACGACCTATGATTTTTACACTGCTACCCAGCAGATGCTAACCAAAATAAAAAATAGCAGAGCGTTTTTATTATAAAATATTTCACTGCCATGTTTGTTTATATTAATTGGGAGCCAAATTCAACACCTTTCAAATGTAATTCCTAACTACCGGTACACGTTTTTTCGAAATAGGCTTTTAGGAATAAATGACTTCTGCCTTCAACAGCACATGGATGCATTTGCAAAAGTGCAATATATTTATCTGTACAGTAATCTATTTATATCTGCACCTTCTTTTGTAAATGCAAACACTCTGCACCTTATTGCTCCTTTATCCTGCACTACCACAAGCTAATGCAACAAAATGTCGTTCTTATCTGTACTGTAAAGTTCAAATTTGAACGACAATAAAGGTAGTCTAAGTCTAAAAATAAGTTTGTGCTTTACCCACAAGACGGAGAGAAAGAGGAGTCATTTTGCAATGTCATGTTTGTCCCCCTCGCTTCCACAAAATCTGCAGAACACTGACCTAAGTTGAGCAGATGCAGAATGGAGGTTACTCTCCGGGCAGCGTGACCCACTAAAATGTATTTATAGCCTCTCAGCACCTTTGGAGTCATCTCAAAAGGCCACCTATCTGCTATTTCCGTTGTAATTGTTGCTCAACCATTTTTTTCTCTCTCACGCTGTCTTTCTTATCTACCTAAACTGGTTGCCCAAAGTCACCCTTCCGCGCTAGATCTAAATGACATCATGCTTAGACAGAATGAAAGCAGGACATGGAGGGGCTACGGCGCCACAGTGACTCTCTGCGCTCACAGGATGAGGAACATCTTCATGTGTGGGCAGTAAACATGTCAAGTATGGATCGCAACTGGACTGTTTGCTTTGTCTTAGAAGACGTTTCGCCTCTCATCCGAGTAGGCGTCATCAGTTCATGCTCATAGACTTAGATTGCTCAGATCTAGTCTCGCGGCTGGTGCCAGAACCCCAAATATTTATACTACAAAAGTCAGAAGCCATCAACCGGGCATTGTATTAACGATTACACCCACAAGAAACCCATCCATCCATTTTCTACCGCTTGTCCCTTTCGGGGTCACGGGGGGAGCTGGAGCCTATCTCAGCTGCATTCGGGCGGTAGGCGGGGTACACCCGGGACAACAGCAGGGCCAACACAGATAGACAACATTCACACTCACATTCACACACTACGGCCAATTCAGTGTTGCCAATCAACCTATCCCCACCATCCCTGGCATTTATGGCCTTCCAAAATTACACAAAGATGGGGCTCCCCTCAGACCCATTGTCAGCAGCATTAACTCTGTGACATACAATATTGTTATATATTGTGGCCAACATCTTAGCACCTTTGGGTGGCAAAACTCCACATCATGTCCAGAACTCAATTGACTTTGTAGCAAAGATCAGAGATCTAAAACTGGACAAAAATGTATCTAATTTTTACCTTATTTATTCATTTATTTATCGTTAATATATTTTGTTAGATTGAATCTATGTTTGCATATATTCATGTGTGTCTACATCTATTATGGACACTAGGGGACAATTACCTTGGGAACTGAGTGGGTGGGTACTGTAAGGGTTGGGTTTATTATGTTACATATTGTAAAATGTGCAGATGCCTTAACTTGTTGTTGCCATGATTCACCTTGCTGTATTGTCTGCAAAATTCAATAAAAATATTTTGAAAAAAAAAAAAAGTTTTGTTTGACGTCACCTCCAGTTCACATGTATTCAAACCCACGATGCAGTAGAGAGAGTGAGGCAACGTCTACGAGGTGATCACACCTTACAGCAGGGGTCACCAACGTGGTGCCCGCGGGCACCAGGTAGCCCGTAAGGACCAGATGAGTAGCCCGCTGGCCTGTTCTAAAAATAGCTCAAATAGCAGCACTCAGTGAGTTGCCTCTATTTTTTAAATTTGATTTATTTACTAGCAAGCTGGTCTCGCTTTGCCCGACACTTTAATTCTAAGAGAGACAAAACTCAAATAGAATTTGAAAATCCAAGAAAATATTTTAAAGACTTGGTCTTCACTTGTTTAAATAATTTCATAAATTTTTTTACTTTGCTTCTTATAACTTTCAGAAAGATAATTTTAGAAAAAAAATACAACCTTAAAAATGATTTTAGGATTTTTAAACACATATACCTTTTAAATTCCTTCCTCTTCTTTCCTGACAATTTAAATCAATGTTGAAGTAAATGTATTTGTTTTATTGTAAAGAATAATAAATACATTTTAATTTAATTCTTCATTTTAGCTTCTGTTTTTTCGACGAAGAATATTTGTGAAATATTTCTTCAAACTTATTATGATTAAAATTCAAAAAAAATATTCTGGCAAATCTAGAAAATCTGTAGAATCAAATTTAAATCTTATTTCAAAGTCTTTTGAATTTCTTTTAAAATTTATGTTCTGGAAAATCTAGAAGAAATAATGATTTGTCTTTGTTAGAAATATAGCTTGGTCCAATTTGTTATATATTCTAACAAAGTGCAGATTGGATTTTAACCTATTTAAAACATGTCATCAAAATTCTAAAATTAATCTTAATCAGGAAAAATTACTAATGATGTTCCATGAATTATTTTTTTAATTTTTTCAAAAACATTCGAATTAGCTAGTTTTTCTCTTCTTTTTTTCGGTTGAATTTTGAATTTTAAAGAGTCGAAATTGAAGATAAACTATGCTTCAAAATGTAATTGTCATTTTTTTCGTGTTTTCTCCTCTTTTAAACCGTTCAATTAAGTGTAAATATCATTAATTATTAATAATTACATAGAGTTAAAGGTACATTGAGCAAATTGGCTATTTCTGGCAATTTATTTAAGTGTGTATCAAACTGGTAGCCCTTCGCATTAATCAGTACCCAAGAAGTAGCTCTTGGTTTCAAAAAGGTTGGTGACCCCTGCGTTATAGGATGGATCCACACTAAACCCAATACAGACTTGCCTTTTGCTGGAACTTTGCTTTAACACTACATACTTTCAATTCATGGGAACGTTTCCCCACAAAAACGCCAGAAATTGCAAGATATATATATATATATATATATATATATATATATATATATATATATATATATATATATATATATATATATATATATATACACAGTACAGGCCAAAAATTTGGACACACCTTTTCCTCATTCAATGCGTTTTCTTTATTTTCATGACTATTTACATTGTAGATTGTCACTGAAGGCATCAAAACTATGAATGAACACATGTGGAGTTATGTACTTAACAAAAAAAGGTGAAATAACTGAAAACATGTTTTATATTCTAGTTTCTTCAAAATATGCTCTGATTACTGCGTTGCACACTGTTGGCATTATCTCGATGAGCTTCAAGCACACCTGTGAAGTGAAAATCATTTCAGGTGACTACCTCTTGAAGCTCATCGAGAGAATGCCAAGAGTGTGCAAAAAAGTAATCAGAGCAAAAGGTGGCTATTTTGAAGACCCAAGAATATAAAATATGTTCAGTTATTTCACCTTTTTTTGTTAAGTACACAACTCCACATGTGTTCATTCATATTTTGATGCCTTCAGTGACAATCTACAATGTAAAAAGTCATGAAAATAAAGAAAACGCATTGAATGAGAAGGTGTGTCCAAACTTTTGGCCTGTACTGTATATATACTTGTATGTATAACATAATTTCTGGACTTCCATCTCCTCTTTCATAGACGCCGTAGCCTGTTTCCTCATGCTCTTTCAGCATTTCCTCAAGAATCTTGAGGAAAACATCAGTAGAAGAGGACGCAAAATAGAATACTAGTGTCTTGCCTTTTTTCTCTCTAGTTTTTGAGCGCCGGAGTCTCCCCTTGAGTCCTCCTGATTTTTTGGCATGGCATTTGACTTGTTCCATCCAAACTTCAATGAAAACCCTTCTTCTTTGAAGTCAGAACCATTAAAATGATCGCTGAAAATTACACTCCTCTCAATTGGTCCGTCCCATTTTGTGTGAGTCAATTAGACTGGAGAGGTCCATACTGTCCTCATATTCCCATTATTTGGAAATGTATGCAGGTTTCTTTAGTTGTATTGTTGCAACCTGAAACAATCAATCTGGCAGACATATGATCATTACTTCAAGTTCTGTGTGAAAATAACAAGTTCGGATGAAGATGCTACTCAAACACATTCTACAAAATATGAAATTGCCTCCAGTCTTCTGTGGGTGACATCAGCAGGCAATTTTATCATTTTAGGTCCAGAACTATAAAACAAGAGTCAATGTTGTCAACATTAGAGGGGGCCTTTAATCACATGGTTGCGGTGGATTATTTGTGATTAATCATGACTAAATATCATAATTTTTTTATCTATATTTATGTTTTTTTGCAAGAGCAAAATGACTGTATAGATAGATTAATAATGATGGTCAATCCACATTAACACGTTAATTTTGACAGCCCAAGTTATTTCAAGATTCTCCAAACTATAATTTTTTTTTAAGGAAAATCCATCTTTTAAACTTGGTACTTAAAAAAGAGGCAGACTCTGTTCAAGTCTCATAAGATTGATGAAAAAGTTGCCAGCAGACTGCAGTTTTAATAAATACATCAGTGATCTAAATGCCCAAGCATATCCTCAAATTTAAACACATACTGTACAAAGTAAATACACAAACAGGTTGAAATGTTTTTTATTATTAAAATTCTTATCCTAACAAGTTGTCAAAATGGTCTGATGCAGCAAAACATTCTTGGCGTACCAAAGTCGGCTATAGTTGGCAAACATTCCCATTCATGGCTAAGTGCATGGTCTTTTTTTTTTTCTAGGTGCACATGTCAAATTATACACAAACTTCAGGTCTCTCATATTTTACATAAACAAAAAAAATGGACAGCAACTCTCAATCCACAAACTGTACAATAACACAAAATCAACAATCTGCGTTTGAATAACACAATTCAAAAGAGGGCAATTTAGACTTAAATATAATGAATGTGGACGAAGATTTAAAGAAGCGTTTGGCCTCCTTACAATGTACAAATCTCAAATGGGCTAAGCAAAAATGAGCAAGTTTGAAATAATTACTTACAAAAACATTTAATTTACATTTATCATTAAACAAAAAGTAAAATAAGGCACAGGGGAGGAGCTTACATCTTGTTTGCTATGACATGGCTCCTCCCAAGTTGACTGTGGGTACACAGTTCTGCGTTGTCATTTCAAAGACAGGCGTATGTACAGCATGTGCACAGTTCTTGAGTGTGTGTTGCATACAAATGGATAAATAAGAGAAACGTGCCAAGGGTTATTGGGTTCTGCGGCGGACACATATGTTTGGCCTGCGCGTGGCCACAAAGCCGTGTTTGCAAGAGCACTTGTATGAGCCCACGGTGTTCACACAGCGAGCGTTCTTGCATGGATTCATGCGAATTCCTTGTTCTGTACACTCGTCAACGTCTGGAGGGGAGAAAACACAGAAACAAACATTGAAGCTCTGTTGTAATTAAATGAAAAGTTTCAAAGCATGATTGACATTTAGAGCGACTGATGTTAGCATAGAAGGTGAGACAACTGACCAAGTAATGGCACGTTTGCAATATGTAATCACTACTGCAGCACGTTGTGACCAATGTTCCCTCTAATCTTTCATGTGTGTGAGCAAATGCAAAAACTCCCTGAGCATTCAGTGGAACCCATGTGAGCAACATCAGACGTGCACACTGTGGCTACACCAGCAGCACACCTGTCCCAAACCTGACTAAATAACAAGATACATCTCCATCCATCCATCCATTTTCTACCGCTTGTCCCTTTCGGGGTCGCGGGGGGTGCTGGAGCCTATCCCAGCTACATTCGGGCGGAAGGCGGGGTACACCCTGGACAAGTCCCCACCTCATCGCAGGGCCAACACAGATAGACAGACAACATTCTCTTATTATTATAATCAAATGACAGCAGTCATTTCCATTTCTAATATAAGTGTTTAGGCCCACTTACAATGACAATAACAAAAAATATTGTTTTTCATGAACTGTGTACTTGTATTGTTTGTCTGGGTGGAGGTCCTGCTTTGGACATAATTTGTACCCCTTTCAGACATTGCATTTAGTTCCCATTAAAACATTCACATGTTGCACAATGAGATGTAAGCAGGGGATCATGTGTACATTCCTGCAACTTCCCGTTTGTAAAAAATATTTTTTTATTAGTATTTATTTAATATACTAACAGCATTTATAAATTAAGATTCCTATTAAATGACACTAGAATAAGCACACATTTGATTGGTAAATCATAGTGTAACGACCTGTAATGACACTTTATGTGTGGTGTTGGAGTTATCCGACTTTTTGTGTGTCTGTAAACGCATCACTGGCTAAGTGCCATATGTGCATGTGTTGGTGCAAGTGAGAAAGAGCGAGCGGCTGCTGTTGATATGACAAAGTTGCTTTTGGTCTGGTTTGTACTGCAGAAAATGACCACTTTTGCTAGATATCATTTTTTTTACTAATGTTTTGGTGATGTGTTTATGGCCGACAATAAAGAGTTTTGCTCAGTAAAGTGATCGATGGAATTCATGTCCTCAAAGCGTCTCGACAGACGTTACAATATCTGAACAATGATGACGAAAACTGTTTTCTCTGTCGTGTCCGTGTGTCGAAAATTGTTATGCGCTTATTTTTTAATTAGATTTTGTGCGTGGCATAGATTTGCCGTGCGTAGAGGACGCTTGAGCAGTGCGCAATTGCACAGGCGCGCACCATAGAGGGAACGTAAAAGTGACGTAATATGACTGACCACACAATGGTGCTGCATATATGACTAATAAATACACTGACCAATAGACACATTACAATAACATTACATGACTGAACAAATCACAGGTGTTGCTATAGGTAAGGAATGACATAAAGACCGACTGATGTTCGCAATATAAAATAGATCAGGGGTGTCAAACTCGTTTTCAGTGAGGGCCACATCGCAATTACTTACTACTTCCACTTTAACAACATCCCCCCACCAGACCGTGACGACAATGCAATATGAAGTATAAACGATAAAACATTGAATATGAGGAGTATGTGAAAGTTCGAATCCTACCTTATTAATTCTCTGATGACTTCTTTAAAGTTTTGTAATCAGAAATATCAGGCAGCTAAAATGCTCCAAACATGGGGAAGTGTGGAGACAGTGTTTTGCATAAATTACCCATCATGCACGGTAATGGATATATATATATATATATATATATATATATATATATATATATATATATATATATATATATATATATATATATATATATATATATGCGTAATTTTAAATCATATATACGTGTTTTATAATGTCCACAAAGTCCAATGAGCAGGATGTGTGTAATGTGTTATGTGTTATGTGTGTTGACTTTATTTGTTGGTTATAGTTCATTTATACCATGAGTGGGGAAAGTTGTTTGGATTGGGTCATACAGTTTATATTGATGCTGTGCTGGAGGTTCTTGAAAACAAACTTCTGGTAGTTAACTAGTGATTCCATCGACGTCTACATGACTGTGTGTGCAGAAAAACATCGCACAGGGCGATGTGATGCGTCTAGTGCAGTAGCCTTGGAGTAGTAGTACCTGTAGTTAGTGCATGCTGCATGCCGCTTTTGCTTGCTATGCTGCATGCTGCTTCTGCCTGATACTCATTGCTTTCAGCTAGTGCCGCCGGCTAGCCCTCTGTCTCAGAGGGCGAAAAGAGGAGCCGAGTGCATAAGCCTCCTCAGCCGGTACATAGCCTCTCCATTGTCAAGACTCGTACATGCCTCCTCGTGGCCACACACGGTAACTGGAACCTCGCGGTTCCAGGCTAAGTTGTACGGGATCTCGGAGCAGCAGGGGGCCCCAGAGACGGGGCATGCAGGCCCACCGGTGTGTGGACATGCCCTGGTGCCCAGTCAACCCCTGTCCCAGCTATGGGTAAATAACCCCAGCTATGGGCGAATAGTGAAAACCGCCTCAACGGTGGACCAGGCGGAAGATGGCGGCAGCGGAATGCACCACAACGGCTGGGAAGGCGGATGAAGGCTGCAGCAAAGACGGGTCCCCAGTCGTCTTGGTTTCCATGCCACTGGACCCTGGCCCGCTCAATGCCAAGGACTGTGTGGTGGCTGACCGTGCACCAGTCTCCCCACATTAAAAGATTCCACGCACAGGCGTCCTCCATATAGGGAATCCACCCTAACATCCCTTGGAGGACAGTCATACTCGTTTCGAGTGACCGCCGACGACGACGACATGAGTGCTGCCAAAACTTCCCAATTCAAACTAACTTGCAGAGGAAACAATTTTGGGTAAAATACACCGCGGGCCCATTTTCTTGTTTAACTTGTGACGCCTCACGGGCAGCCATGAAGACTTTGGCGGGTCGCACTTGGCCTGCGGGCCGTAGTTTGATAGAGCGACCGATGTTTCCATAGAAAGGGAAGCAATATGACTGACCAACCATTGGTACTGCATGCATCTATGTACTTTCTAAGTAAAAAACCCAAAACCGGCACGTTGTGTAAATCGTAAATAAAAACAGAATACAATGATTTGCAAATCCTTTTCAACCTATATTCAATTGAATAGACTGCAAAGACAAGGTACTTAACGTTCGAATTGGTAAACTTTGTTATTTTTTGCAAATATTAGCTCATTTGGAATTTGATGCCTGCAACATGTTTCAAAAAGCTGGCACAAGTGGCAAAAAAGACTGAGAAAGTTGAGGAATGCTCATCAAACACTTATTTGGAACATCCCACAGGTGAACAGGCTAATTGGGAACAGGTGGGTGCCATGATTGGGTATAAAAGCAGCTCCCATGAAATGCTCAGTCATTCACAAACAAGGATGGGGTGAGGGTCACCACTTTGCGAACAAATGCGTAAGCAAATTGTCGAACAGTTTAAGAACAACATTTCTCAACGAGCTATTGCAAGGAGTTTAGGGATTTCACCATCTAAGGTCTGTAATATCATCAAAAGGTTCAGAGAATTTGGAGAAATCACTGCACGACAAGGCCGAAAACCAACATTGAATGCCTGTGACCTTGGATCCCTCAGGCGGTACTGCATCAAAAAGCGACATAAGTGTGTAAAGGATATCACCACATGGGCTCAGGAACACTTCAGAAAACCACTGTCAGTAACAGTTTGTCGCTACATCTGTAAGTGCAAGTTAAAACTCTACTATGCAAAGCGAAAGCCATTTATCAACAACACCCAGAAAAGCCACCGGCTTCGCTGAGTCCGTGCTCATCTAAGATGGACTGATACAAAGTGGAAAAGTGTTCTGTGGTCTGATAAGTCCACATTTCAAATTGTTTTTCGAAACTGTGGATGTCGTGTCCTCCAGAACAAAGAGGAAAAGAACCATCATGACTGCTATAGTCGCAAAGTTCAAAAGCCAGCATTTGTGATGGTATGGGGGTGTATTAGTGCCCAAGTCATGGGTAATTTACACATCTATGAAGGCACCATTAATGCTGAAAGGTACATACAAGTTTTGGAGCAACATATGTTGCCATACAAGTAACGTCTTTTTCATGGACGCCCCTGCTTATTTCAGCAAGACAATGCCAAGCCACATTCTGCACGTGTTACAACAGAGTGGCTTCATGGTAAAAGAGTGCGGGTACTAGACTGGCCTGCCTGTAGTCCAGACCTGTCTCCCATTGAAAATGTGTGGCGCATTATGAAGCGTAAAATACGACAACAGAGACCCCGGACTGTTGAACAACTTAAGCTGTACATCAAGCAAGAATGGGAAAGAATTCCCCACCTGAAGAGCATCAAAAACTTGTTTGCAATGTATTGCTGCCATTAAATTGTAAGTTAATGATTATTTGCAAAAAATACGTTTCTCAGTTCGAACATTAAATATCTTGTCTTTGTGAATATAAGTTGAAAAGGATTTGCAAATCATTGTATTCTGTTTTTATTTACGATTTACACAACGTGCCAACTTCACTGGTTTTGTATAAATATAAGACAATAACAAATACAAACCTATACAGCGGGTGTGGGAGTGGTCCAACCTGAATCCTTGGTTACATTCACACATGGTGCTCAGATAGGAGCGCACACAGTGACCATTTGTACAGCTGCATTCTTCTGAGTCCTCCTCTGAACTGTCACCTATGAGAGATCGTTTTAACAAGGTGAGACAGAGAGGAGAAAAAAATACATGGGTGGCGAGTGTATGCTTCAACCTGGATTATAATTCGCGAAAGCTGCCAGGAAATCTTGCTCTCCATCAGACTCTGTCTCCAGGTGCATCTCACACAAATGGTTGAACATCTCTGCTTGGAAAAAGCAGTCGTCTTTAGGGAAACCGACGGGAGAAGCAGACTTGATTATTAATGCAGGGTCGCTCACCTGAATTTCTCGGTGGACAGGTGTTGCACTCGGGCCCCCAGCCGCGGCCGTAGTGGCAGCAGCACTCGGAGTAGGTCACCAACATGACGCTTCTGGGCTCGGTGCAGATCAAGCCCTCGTCCACCTGCAAAAAACACACATCCTTGTAGGCTGCCGTGCGATCTGGTGAAAACAAGGAGGAAAAGAAGAAACAGCGGTTCAATCAGAACTGTATCCTGGGAAGGAAAGAGAAAAATATAATAGAAACCTTTTCATTATTGCATCTGCCATTTCCTAATGTATTAACATTATGCATTTGACTTAAAATGACTTTTAATCGCAACAACTTACATACTGTCACATGCATCTTTACATAGACAGTCTTTGACCTTTCAATAAGACACTAACTGAAATAATTGATCACCATAACTGCATATAAAAAGTTAAAGTACCAATGATTGTCACACACACACGAGGTGTGGCGAAATTATTCTCTGCATTTGACCCATCACCCTTGATCACCCCCTGGGAGGTGAGGGGAGCAGTGGGCAGCAGCGGTGGCCGCGCCCAGGAATCATTTTTGGTGATTTAACCCCCAATTTGCAACCATTGATGCTGAGTGCCAAGCAGGGAGGTAATGGGTCCCATTTTTATAGTCTTTGGTATGACTCGGCTGGGGTTTGAACTCACAACCTACCGATCTCAGGGTGGACACTCTAACCACTAGGCCACTGAGTACACTCATTGGACACTTCATTAGGCACACTATTCACTCAAATAATGCCTTTACAAAAATAACAATGTTCAGGTTTGTAGGGTATTGCTTTAATAGTAGTTTATTATTGTGTACACAACACACTTCAAATATTGCAGCTTCAGCACATTTTCTATTAATATAATAATTATTTTTATGAATTATTATTTTTGTATAACTTATTTTTTTAAAGCATATTCTACAATTTGTTAGCCCTAAATTAAGAATAAATTAAATTAAGGCAAAAAATATTGATACTACATTATTATAGGCCACTAGAGGAGACCAAACCAATCAGTGCACGTTGTTAAGTATCGTGGCCACTGATTGGCTCAGCCTCAGACAGCATTACTAGATTAGATTAAAAGAGTGTGGAGGTAACTAAACTGTGTTTTTTCATGTCTAAAGGGCTCCCAAAACGTTGAAAAACTGATTAAAAGGTCGTAGACAGTTTTTTTTATACTCCAGGTTATGAAAATATTAGATTCCAATTAACATAAAAGAGGGACGAATGTACTGTTACCATTTATAAAATCCTCTAATCTTGCATATAAAAGAAATTGAATGAGTGCCAGTGACTATATAGCACAACTAAATATGATCTCTTATTTGTTCAATAAGAAGGTATTTAACAGTCCAGATAAATTAAGCAAATCCCGAATCTCACAAAGCCATCAAAATTGGGAGGAATTGGAACACAATTGGAAAGAAGCACCAGGTGTCTACGGGGACTTGAAACAGGCGGATGCTGAATTTACCCACCGTCATAGACGCACTGTTTCAGCTCCGCACTGAAGGTGCGAGGAGGGTCACAAAAACAGTGAAAGGAGCCGGGCGTGTTCTCACACCTCCCATTCCTACAGTAGGAGGGATCCTGGCACTCATTCACATCTGCAAAGGGCACCACAGACACTGGTTACAGTACGAACATCTGTTTGGGGCCCGCTTTTATTGGCAGGTGGATCACAAATGCTGATTCAGTAAAATCAACAAAAGCTTTCATGAAACATTCCTTGGACACTTCATTAGGTTCATTTCATATCATATCAATCCACTCACCTAAAACTTTGCAAAGGCATGATGTGTTTTTTAAAGTCACTTCTTTTATTGGATTTGATTTGGTTGTACTTGTGTGTCTAATTAAGTGTCCAGGGAGTGAATGTCCACCCCCTGCCTGCGTGTATACGCCATGCAAGTCATGCCCTGATTCTTGATTAGAAGACAGTTGCAACAACAATAAACAATAATGCCATGAAGATTGTGTAAGGTTTGGAAAGCAACAGCATGCCCCAAACATAGAAATAGTGTGTGAGCGTGCAGCCAATAAAACAACAGGGGTACTCCTTTAGCAGCACTTTGTCATCACCAACATGTCAGTCGTTACTGAATGATAGTCAATTCAAACGTTCCAGGTGTTCATGGGAAGCAGCACCATATTAAAATCAGTCACAGCTGGAATGTATTGTCACAAAGGCTTTTGGGTTATATGGCAGCGGACTCAAAATTAAACAAATTATAACCACAAAGCTTCACTTTCACAACTGTAAGTTTGAACTTTACAACTTATGCTCAGCTTTAGTCCACTTTCATTGTGCTAGACCACAGGTGTCAAACTCAACACACAGCATTTTATATGGCCTGCAAAAGCCTGGACATAATGTGCATCAATACAGCACTTAATTTTTCTTATTAAATGTACTAAATTACTAAGTAAAATGACTGTACTTCCGTATTTTCCTAATTTGTTGCACTGTATACCACTTTTTCTCCCTCAGTCCTTCTTTCGTAAATTAGATTTTAGATTTCATCTGGAATAAAAAGACTCACAGATTCCGTAAACAATATTTACAAAGACCCAAATCTTTGGGAGGATAAGCACTACCAAACTTTAGGTTTTACTACTCAGCCACCAACATTAGAATTCTTAAATATTGGCTGCAGTATGAAGCATTTCATCCCCCTTCGTTATGGCTGGTTATGATGGCTAACTCAACTAAACCCGTATCTCTTAGGGCTCTGGTTCACTCTCCCATCCACTCTTCTACTTCTGCTTTTACTTAAAACCCAATCATAAAAACCTCATTCAGAACTTGAGTTCAGTTCAAGCGCTATTTTGGTTTACAGACAATTTGTAGTCTTGTGCCCATCACTGCTAACCATGCTTTCCCTCCCTCTCTTGTCGATAGTGCCTTTTTAAGATTGTCAAGTCTGAGGATCAACAGCATTAAAGATGTATACATACATTGACACCATTTTTGCCTCTTTCCAGCAACTTTATGATACATTTTCACTCACTAAACACTTTTTTAGATATTTACAGATGCGCAGTTTTGTTCGTAATACTTTTCCCAAGTTCCCAAACTGCCTGACTGACACAGTTGCAGATGTTTTTTTGACACCACATCTGACTTTAAAAGGATCAATTACACATATTTACAATAACATTTTTCTTTTACGCCCTGAGTCTCTGAATTCCATTAGGTCACTTTGAGAGGGTGACGTAGGAGTGACCCTATCTGAGGAGAGCTGAATATAGATTTTAAGTAGAGTTCATGAGACTTTTTGTGCTAGACACAACTTTATTCAATGCAAGCTAATACATCGTAGCTATTATACCAAGGTCAGGTCAGTATGACGGAATATCCAACTATGTCAATACATATGTTTTGGCTTTGCCCCTCCCTGTGCAATTTTTGGACTGAAATTTTGAACACTCCGAGTGTACTATTTGGGTAACATCTCAGTCATCTGCCCTTTATTGGAAGGTAACAGCGCCTCCATGCCAAACCTGCTGGATTAAAGATTTTCTGGATTTTCTGGATTAGGCTGACATTCAATGGTTGTTCTGTGAAGTTTCAGGAAATATTGGGTGGTTTCTTAAAATATGTAAAAGAGACTGATCTCAAATTTAAGCTTACTTGAAAAGTAATTGAAAGGCAGATAATTGATGAGCCTTTTGTCTGCTTTTGTGTATTGTTGCACCATGTTGGAGACATTCAGGAGTGCCGTTGTCTGTCAATATTTGCCTGTACTTATTTGACAGATGCATGTGGTTTTTTCTTCTAGTTTATTTTTTTCATTATATTTTGTATGCAATTTTTGTGGGTTACGTGTTTGGGGGAGGGAAAAAAAGAACATTTTACATGTGTATAATTGTATTTCTGGACTGTATATGTCAAATATCTGATAAAAAATGTATTCGTTCTTTCAATTTTGACAGAAAAATTGCATATAGTGCATGTAACTGTATATCTTTAAAATGTTATTATTATACTGTTGTATATTCCAAAACATGCTTTTGTTAAAATAAAAACAGAAAAAATAAAAACACCCTTGATCTAAACGTTATAATTATCTGAAAATGCAAACAATATATTTCAAAAAATGTTTTGCTATCAAAAAATAAATACCGAATGCCTAGATTAGGGGTGTCCCGATTCAACTTTTTCACTTCCGATACAATACCAATTTTGGCCAATATTAATCTGATACAATATCAGCCGGAATCATTTTGTAATGTAGAAAGTTAGAATAGGTTTTATCAAGTAAAATTACTCAAACAGTGAACAATGGTAGGCATGAAATACATTAACCTATTTATCATAAGCCTTATGACGGACTTAAGCTGTCTTTAAGGTTCAGTGGTAATTATTTTTTTGGCAACACATGGTGGCCACAATAATTCATTAAATTAAGCTCATGATGCAGTAAGGTGAATGATGCAAACAAATTTGTTTTTGGTTACTTTCAAATACACTTCTGCCTTGGAGACATATGTGTAAATATTATACAACTAGAATTATATGATACCTGTTTGTATTGACGCCAATATTTTCAATTAAAGACAGTTATTCCGTATGTTTAGCTTGTGTGCTATAGCAGTGGTCCCCAACCACCGGTCCGTGACGCATTTGCTACCAGGCTGCACAGAAACACTAATTAATTTATAAACTACCCCATTTTCTCCACCTTAACTTTCACCTGTCCCACCAATAAGCTTGTTAATAGATGTATATTACAACTCCTTTGTTATAGTACATGGGATAATACACATTAATGGACATATAAAATGTTAATGTGCCAGATTGTAGCCTAATTTTTTGCTGTTTTTATCTGCCACACATAGAAAGCCGGTACGAGAAAATAATGCATACATTAAACCGGTCCTGAGTAGAAAAAAGTTGGGGAACCTGTCTTATAGTACGATTAGCTGTTGTGTAGCTGCTAGTTCCTATAGCCTACTATGTTTACCTTTTGTAAATGATTGACTAAAATACAAGAAAAGACCAATTTTTTTATTGATATTGGACCAATATCAATATCGAATCGGGGCACGCCTAACCTAAACATCTGCTTATCACCTCTACTTAAGGCTATCCATTAGTAAAGAATATGATAAATATAATGCGGTTATTTATTTACGTTCATATACAGTACATTTACTGTTACAAGCAGCCCTAAGGGCAGCCATAACTGTGACATGGCCCTCAATCAAAAATAGTTTGACACCTCTGTTAGAGGAAGGCACTTTGTAGCAACACAAAGTATGACGTGACGGCAATGCAACGTCACACAAAAAATATTTCAGCTAAAGAATTTGACAACAGAGCAATTGTTTTATTTGGCCATGTCAGGCTCCGGCTTTATTGTGGATGTATCAGCCAGGAGCAACTCTGCCAAACCAGATGGTGTTGTTGTCTTTCTAATATGTATTTTCTATCTATTATAAAGCTGCTACTTTAAATTAATGTGGAAGAACAAAATCCTTATACAGTGTAACCTCAGTGTTTGTACACACCACTTTTAGTAAAATATTTTTTTTGCCAAAAGCTTACCCCGATTATTGTTATCATACAGTGAAACATTGCACCTAAAAAACAGTCTGTTACAACTTATGCTCAGCCTTCCATGGAATTGAGTGCCTAAACAAAGAATCCCATGCAGGGGTCTGTAACAAATACCAAGTACACAGAACAACATAGCAGTAACAGAACCAATGTTGTAATAGAACTAAGGAGCAAATTGTTATCCAGCATTAACACTGCTGTTAAGTTTATTGTAAACACGAGTACAGCGAATGAAACATGCACAAGTATCACACCAACATTGTGTCCAGTGCTGCTGGACTAAATGCAGCAACTGCCATCAAGTGGAGTTCATTAAAAAACAACTTTGAGAGGTTGCCTACAGCCGCAGTTGTTCATGCTAATGTTTATTTTCAGAATTAGCGATATACTGTAGATGACTCTGCAGTTAATTTGAGAATAGGCTTTAACATTTATGATAACTCCATTGGTGTGTCACGTGGGGGGGTCGCAGCTGGCTGCGGGGTTGTTCTTCCAATGCAAAAACGGCTCCGGACGACAGCGTGAAGGTGAGCTTGGATTTATTCAACATAAATCACTCAAACTATCACAAACGCAAACAATAAACAAAAAAGGCAAGCGTGCCTAAAACACAAAAGAAGCTGCTAGTTAGCATAAGCTAGGACATGGACTATGAAAACTTACTTGGTCAACAAGGGACATGAACCGGTGTGACAAAGACAATGAACGCAGAACGAGTGAACAGAAAGAAAGACTTAAATAACACAGACATGATTAACAACAGGTGCGTGACTCAAAACGTGAAACAGGTGCGTGACATGACAGGTGCAAACTAATGGGTGACCATGGAAACCAAACCAAACAAGGAAGTGAAACCAGGAACTAAAAAAAGAGTCCAAAAAACAAACAGCACATGGCCAAACAAAAACATGATCAACAGACATGACATGGTGGACTTTAAAGCTGCAGCACCTTGTAGGGATGTTTTCTAATTAATTGTGAATATTGTTATTTACTGTAAAGGGAGAAAGTAGCTGAGACCAACACAGGCAGGAAGAATGCAAAATGACAATGTAAGGTGTACTATTAGGTATACTCCTTATACTAGAATGAAAAAATAAAAATATTGGGGATAGAAATGCATGCAATTTTAACCATCACACGTACATGGCTAAATTCTTTATTTAGTTTACTTGACTATAAACTCTCATGTAAGGGACAGATAAAGCAGTGTAAATGTGGCACATTGACTGAAGCGATTGTCAAGGGTATATAGTACCTGTTCTTAACAGGTTTTTTTACACATATTTCTTACCTCTTGCAGTGATTTTGAAGAATGCACCACACCAGAAAGCCAATACTGTATTATGTGATTTATATGTTGTGCGGTATTTTGGAGACAGATCTCTTTCTAACCACTGAGATGACGGTTTCTAAAATGAAGTTCTGGACTCACCGGCCTGCTCCTCGGGAGTCACACATCTGTTCCGGTCAATGGCGAGGGTCAGTGGCGGGGAACAGATGCAGTAGTAAGACCCCGGTGTGTCCACACAGAGACCGTTCTTACAATTGGCAGGGTCTTCACACTCATTCACATCTGCACAATAAAGATATTATGAAATAAACATTGCGGATTCGGGTAGATGAATGACTATAAGGTGCGAAAAGATTCTAGCTCACTCACCAATGACTGCTGCTAGCACACATTTCTTCTTGTTAGAGTCTGGAGTCCAGGGTTGCTTACAGTTGCAGTAGAAGGATCCTTCAGTGTTGATGCAACGACCATTTGTGCATAGAGACTCGTCGTGGCATTCGTTCACATCTGAGGCAGAAGAGGCGAGAACAGATTAATATGTTAGGGGTCCCAAACTTGCCACCCGCAGGCACATATTTTCCTGTAGGCAAGTTACACAGTAAAAAAATAAGATATTACGGTTACAAAATGGCTGGTCAATCGCCAGAATTACTGTTTGAATATAAAAAAATAAAAGTGCTACCGTTTTTCCATTCATAGTAACAATTACATTAATGACTAAATATTTTACAGTAAAAAAAGCAGGCAGCTCAGTTGCGATAATTTTACTGTAAAAATAATAGTGGTAGTGTTTTTCCATTTAAAGTTAAACAAACAAAAATAAAACAACAACACTGTAACTGTTACGATAAAATTCTGGCGACTGAGCTGCCCAATTTTTTAGCATAAAATCGACAGAGGCTTTTTTACAGATAATTCCATCCACCATTTTCTACTGCTTGTCCTCTTGAGGTGGAGGAGGTGCTGGAGCCTATCCCAGTTGCACTTAGGCGGAATGCGGGGTACACCCTGGACAAGTCACCACCTCATCACAGGGCCAACACAGATAGACAGACAACATTCACACTCACATTCACACACTAGGGCCAATTTAGTGTTGCCAATCAACCTATCCCAAGGTGCATGTCTTTGGAGGTGGGAGGAAGGCGGAGTACCCGGAGGGAACCCACGCAGTCACGGGGGAGAACACGCAAACTCCACACAGAAAGACCATATTGTGAGGCACACACACTAACCCCCTGTTTCACCGTGTTGCCCTACAGAGAATACAACAGTGTCAAAATATGTTTTTTTTTCTTTTTACATTTAATTTCACATTTGCAACAACCATAGCTCAAGGTCACTACAGTTGCTGGTAGAAGTAGTTAACAAATTTAGTCATGTGGTTAAAAATGTGATTTTGAAGGAAATACTTAGTGCGGCCCAGCCTCACCCAGACTACCTCCACCCAATTATACAAATATATATATAATTTATTTAAAGTTCCCACTTACTCGAACATACATTTTCTATTTATCATTAACAATTTATTATTACTTTGTTACACTTTTATTTAAGTTTTATAGTGTCGTTTTGTTAACTAAAAAAACATGTCATCTTACATTCAGGGTCTATTGTTTACACAAGCAAACCAGTATGTGGCGTCAAGTAAATAAACAACAGAGCAAAATTATGAACCCAATTTATTTTTTGTTGAATTCACTGTCATGTGTTATACTGATATGACACAAAGCTATGAACATAGAATAGTAGCACTGCAGCACTTCAGACACCTACCAATGCACTCCAGAAGGTTGCTGTCATAGTAGAAGCCCTGTTGACAGTAGCACTCATAACCTGGCTGCGTGTTCTGACAGCGGCCCTTCTTACAGATTTCATCAGCGAACAAGGAACACTCGTCAATATCTGTAAAAAGAAGAAGGCGATGACAACTGAAATAATTATGCAAGTGTCACAAACAGGGCATAAACACTATGGTTGTGTAAGGTGACAAACTAAATATTCTTTAGGGCACTGGTCTTCGGGGACAGTTTAAAACAGGCGAGGCAGAAAAGGTGCAACAGAGACGACACAAAACTTACCCTGGTACGCAGGCCGGCTATACATGAGTCCTTCGTCATAGTAGAGACCCTGCCCGTTTGGACACAGGAAGTGGAACTCCGCTGGACAACAAAACAGATTTAATAGAGACATTACATGATCATAAGCAATTTGTGTGAAACCTTTACCAAAAAGCAATATGGGGCTGGAAATTCATGGTCATGTGTATCCTACCACGCATTCTTTAAATATTCATTTAACGACCATGTATACGTACTGCAAACAAAACAATCAGTGTGGACTAATGAGGTCATCTCAGATTAAGTGACTTTTGAATGACAATAAATCTATAAAAAGAGAAAATACAGTAGCTGTCAAACATTCTTTGGTTGTACCTGAGTGAGAAACGGGGCATGGGTAGATCTCACAGTGGTCCCCCCACCCCACCCCAATGGAGCAGCAGCACTCCTGCTTGGTGACGTTGGTGGCCAGGACGCTGTCGCAGAACACGGTGTCATCTAAGTTCAGGTAGCACTCCTTCTTCTCATCCATTAGCATTTCAACTGCTGGAAGACCAAATATAGGCAATCACATGACTAGACTTCGAACAACACGGTTACACGTAATGTAATATATTGGTATGCTAGGCTGTGTTATAAACGCAAAGTTTAATTCCTTTCCTGCGTCAGCATTGACATTTCCTTGCATTTCACACTTGAGCTGAACATCTCAATTCACATTCAGGCATAATTTATTCATCATTATTATGCATCTATTGTTTTCCTCCTACTTGTTCTGTTATCTGTTTACGCTGTGTGCGGTGCTGCTATTCCCACTGTCCTGTAAACTGTATATCAGGGGTGTCAAATGTACAGCTGATCCGGTTTTACCCGGCCTGTGAGATGCGTTTGCTAAGTATAAAAATGAGCTGAACTTTTTGAATGAACGAAACTGTTGTCCTAAATGTGTCCACTGGATGTCATGTCTTGATTGTCAAAGATGTTGTTGGTAATGTAACCTGTGATATTTTACCCAAATAAATGGATTTGACAATGTGTAAATTTTGTGTTGTACTTATGAGTACTTGGGACACATTTTCTAGGCGCATATGAACATGCTAAGATAAAATGTATCCCCTTCTAACTTCATGTGTGATTAAGAGTCCAAACTCACAAGTTTTCTTTCGGCACTCGGACAAATTGTTTAAGCCCAAAGCCCCCCAGTCAAAAAGTTTGGACACCCCTGGTTTGACTTTGAGTCTGCGACTTAACAAATTTGGGTATTATTAAAAGCTCTATTGTCGGCCAAATGTATATAATTTATATCGTAAAAAATTGTGCGTGTGAAAAAAAAAATGGTCCAAAGAATCACATTCTGAATTCTAAGCTAAAGAAATAATGATTCACATTTTTTGCAGCCTTGATTCACACACAATTTCTTTGGGGAATTGCTATTTTCAGTGCTTTAAACGTATACAAGCCTACAGATTTGGTTTGATCCGAGTCTGGGATAGGGAGGAATCTGATGTCCCGGTCTGGTTAAAGCTCCGGGATGAACGCGGGCCTTAAGAAATGCTGTGGGGAATAAGCGGAAGCTTACCCTCGCAGCTGTGTTTGTCATCCGAGAGGACATAGCCGTGATTGCAGACACACACATACGAGCCCGGCCTGTTCTCACAGGAGCCATACGGCTGGCAAAGACCTCTGTCGGCGGCACATTCGTCTATGTCTGAAAGGGAAACAACACCAGATCTCAGTTTGTGATTCCTGTCCAAACACCATCTGAGTTGATAAAGAATGTTTTTTTTTGCAGATTACAGTAGGAAAACATTGGGTTATTGTTGTATTTGCTCAGACAATTTAAATATAGACCTCAATGACAAATAATAGTTATGCAACACAAGAGGAAATGCTCTTTCCTATAGAGAAACAAAGCTTTACACTGCATTACAATCCTAGGTTCTATTAATGAATAATCATTAGCAATAAACTGGGAAGCATCACGCAGGTCACTTAGGATTTAAGACGATCGACCTTGGCAGCGCCGGCCTCCAATCAGAGTGTGACCCTTCTGGCACTCGCAGCTGTACGAGCCCATATTGTTGATACATCGTCCCCTTTGACAGTTTGATGGCCTTTCGCATTCATTGATATCTGGAGGGACAACAATGGGACATAATGCAAGTTGCTAGAAATGGAGATGGCCGAAGTAAATGATTGACTTTTATGCGAACTATAAAGTAGAGGTGAATAATTCATGCCTTCACAGTGACTGCCTTCCTGCGTGCGCTGGTAACCCGGGTAGCACTGACACTGGAAGGATCCCTCAGTATTGATGCAGTGACCGTACGCACAGAGTCTGACATCCTCACACTCGTCGATGTCTGCGCACCGCAAAAGTCAGGTACAATTATTTTGATAGCATTATTAATGAAACAAAACTAGAACGTGTTCAAGAAAAAAAAAATGCTGTGCTGCAAAATATGAAGTAGACATATGTCACTATGGCAACCTGTGTGTGTTGCGTTCCACTCATCAATTTACTAACCACTGCAGCCCTTGCTGTCAACAGATGGTAGGAATCCCTCATTACATAAGCAGCGGTACGTTCCAGAAAGGTTCTCACATCTGCCGTTAGAACAGATACCAGGTTTTTGGCACTCGTTTATGTCTGGTGGAAAAACACATAAAGATTTGTTGTTAATTTATGTCTGGTTATTTTCTGAACTCCGAGTGGATGCGAGATCATCACATAGAAACGTAATGCCTCTATGCGGGTATTACAAGAATGTTTTGAATTGAATAATAAATCAAATATATAAATGAGTCTGTGGCTTGGCAGAGCACGTGCAATCAAACAACTCCTACCCAAGCGAGTCAGAGCTGTTCTTTCAGTCACTCACAACCATGTGTATGTACAAACGACCTTGACAGATGCATCCATGACAAAAATATCTGCTGGAAAAAAGTGTTTCTTTATCAAGGCTTTTTTCCAGTCGCGCATACACACATACACACGCACACACAGACATACACACGCACAGACACGCACAGTGACCTGGAGAGATAAACTAATTACACCAACACCCGCTTAAAAAAATAAAGAGATTTTCTTTCGTTCATTCACTCGCACACACACAAGTGACCTGGAGAAATTAATTAATTACGCAAGAGACCTTCTGGGGGAAAGAAATAATAATTTTAAAGCTTTTCTTCCATGTGCCAGTGACTTGGAAAGATGCATCCATGACACAGCGATTAGCTTGGGAAAAAAAAAACGTTTTTCAGAGCCTTTCTTACGGTCACTCACATACACAGACAGCAGTGACCTGGAGAGGTGCACCCATGGCACTAAGACCCACTGCAAAAAAGGAGCTTTTAATTTTTCAGAGATTTTCTTCCGTTCACTCACTTGCACACATACACAGTCGACCTGGAGAGATTAATCCATTACACAAAAAACATGTTGGGGGACGAAAGGGATTTTCTTTTTTAGAGCTTTTCCTTTATTTGCTCTCTTACAAACACATTAGCATGCACACACACAGACCCACAAGTGACCTGGAGAGATTAGTCTATTACACAAAAACCTGCTGGGGAACAAGATAGCTTTTCTTTTTCACAAAAACAGACATTAGTGACCTGGAGAGAGGCACTCATGACACTAAAACCTGCTTGAAAAATGAGCTCTTCTTCCGTTCACTCACTCACACTCACTCACTCAAGTGACTTGGAGACATTAAACCTTTACACAAAAGACCTACTGGGGGAAAAAAATTGCTTTTGTTTTTCATAGCTTTTTTTCAGTTCGCACGCACACATACACACACAAGTGACCTGGAGAGATTATTCCATTACACTAAAGACCTGCTGGGGAATTTTTTTTTTCTATTTTTCAAAGATTTTCTCCCAGTCACTCACACACACCAGTGACTTGGAAAGATGCATCCTTGACACAGAGTCCCGCTGGACAAAAGTATATCAAAGTTTGTGCAAGTTACCAAACAATCGCTGAGAAGTTACGATGCTAATATTAAGATAATGTTGATCTCTGAGCCATTAAATTGTCAAGCAGCTTAGAAATATGATATACTTTAATATTGTAATTTTGTACCACTTGCTAATTGTGTTAAAAAAAAATAGTTTTCTATAAATTGAAAAGTAGTCATCCTATTTTCAGGGTGTCTAATATTCCGGTTAACATGGTGTTTATTCAATGCAGTCTCTACTTACCGTAGCAGATTCCAGCGCGGACCTCATGACCAGGCAAACAGGGAACACACTCAAAGGAGCCCGGCGTGTTCTCACATTGCTCATTCGGACAAGTGTCTGGACTCAAACACTCATTTATATCTAAAAGAAGTCCATTCCCCAAAATGTTAAGACCGGCGTACATGTTGAATGTTTTGCTGTGTTTAGAGTGGTTTTACCTTCACAAACTGGGTGACGGTGTGACTTGCTCCTAAAGCCACTGTGACAGTCACATTTATAAGAACCTGGCAAGTTGACACACTGGCCTCCAGCGCCGCATATGTCGTGCTTGGAGCACTCATTCACATCTGCAAAACGGACAAGACACATCGTAAATGCATGATTTGACTCCCCCAAAAAATTGAGTCATCAGCCGGACTTACCGACGCACTTAAGCCTCCCATGCTGCACCATGTGTTTATAACCTTGGCGACAGTGACATTTGTAGCCGCCCTCGGTGTTCACGCAAAGGCCTCTGCCTTGACCGCAAGGCTCCGACTCACATTCATTATCATCTGGAAAGGAAATAAATCATCAAAACTTAAGACAGTATGTAAAATATATTGATCCTGTATCCTGTTTATTATTGTGATGCATTAATAATGTACAATTGTATTGCAGTTGCTGAAATAAGAAACATAGCACTGAGCATTATCTTTTTAGGCAACACTGTTGTTGTATTAGATCTGATGAGACTGTGCGGTGCATGTTATGTACAGTAGGAAAGGGATTCATGGGGCCCCATTTGTCGCGGTTTACCTTACACATGAAAGGTGACAAACCGGGAGGGTGAGAGGTGGATAAATAGAGTAGCCGAGTGATGAATATCTTCAAATGTGTTTCGTCACAGTTCCAACTTTGACTGCAGCGTCAGTTGTTATGTAGAGTGGCGCTTCCCATCATTTTCAGCAAACTGCATTGCAAAATGAGTAACCCCCCCACCTTCCTCTTACGTGAGTTCCACCTAGGAATGGAGCCATATGAATCCCTTCCCTACTGTAACACACATTAATCAGCTACCAAATGTGATGGGAAAATGCAGCTTGAATAAAACAGTAACAGGATGCAAAAGGCATGCATGCACGTGTCCTGGCACTACTATTCCACCCTAAAATATTTTTTAGGTGTGCACATCCTCGCTCTAGCAACCGGGGTCTCTTACCCTCACAGATGTTCCTCTGCGGGTTGAGACGGTAGCCGGGGTGACAGTGACAGATGTGGCCGTTCACGGTGTTCTCACATTCTCCATGACCACAAATGTTCCTGCTTAGCCTACATTCATCTGTCTCTGCTTCAGGGAGGGAACACAACATTCTACTAGCGTCTAATGGCAGATACACTTACAGTTAAGCCCAAAACTATTTATAGCCTGGACCAAATGTGTTGAGTTGAAGCAGTTGTTTTACTTGGTGAGTGAGTGTCTTTTAGCAGGAAAGTGGCAAAAGGCTAAGATTTTTTCACATTTATTTCACTTATCTTATTGAACCGTTTTAAAGGATTCTGGTGACTTATGGCCTTAAAGTGGAACTATACTTTTTGGGGAATTTTGCCAATCTTTTACAATCATTATGAGACAAGAACACACGTCTTTTTTTAACGATTTTAACGATGATAAAAAACGCTTGAAAGATGCGGCTAATGGTCGTCGTCGTCGTAGCCTTCAAAGCCCTCTAAAATAACTTTAAAACGCTCCAGCAAGGTTTATATACACACTGCAAGTCTATATATAATGTAGTAACAGACACCTTCATAACAATATGTAATATGTTCAATATTTATCGTATTTTGATCATTTTAATCATTTCCCGCATTGATTTCTGTTTCCATAGCAGCAAACGTCTGACTTCTGGCCACATGTGTGTTCCTACTTCCGGAATTACACACACGTGTGTGTTCTAATCATGGCAGACTTGGTAACAGACAACAAAAGACGACTATTTCTGGACAAATTAGGATTTACAACATTATACTTTTGAAGCTAAATATACTGCTACTTATAGAATGGTAAATGGGTTATACTTGTATAGCGCTTTTCTACCTTAAAGGTACTCAAAGCGCTTTGACACTATTTCCGCATTCACCCATTCACGCACTGATGGCGGGAGCTGCCATGCAAGGCGCTAACTGCGACCCATCAGGAGCAAGGGTGAAGTGACCCAAGGACACAACGGATGTGACAAGGTTGGTAGAAGGTGGGGATCGAACCAGGAACCCTCAGGTTGCTGGCATGGCCACTCTCCCAACCGCGCCAGGCCGTCCCCATAGAAGCGAGCACAAAGGAAGAGTGAGACGTTGGAGCAGACTGAAGCCAGGAGAGGGGGATGAAAGCGAATTTGACGCTATAAATATGGAACTCAGAGCAGGCTATTTTGACATAAATGGATTGCTTACCCAAAATCAACAGGAAACGTACCTGGCCAGCTGGACCAGACAAACTGTCCATCGAGTGAGTCACTTTAATATCGATAATGATACATGCAGCACGTCATGTGTGTTAGTACAACTATAGTACATACACTGTCTGGCTAGCTGTGTACAAACAAAACATGAAATGTGGGCTAATACTTTACAGATACAGTAATATGATTGTTCATGTTTTTCAGTCAGTACAAATTGGTGTCGTATCACAGTGTAGTGCATTACAAACTCAAACGTGTTTCGTGTTGACGTAGAAGCAAGCTTATCTCTTGCCGTAGCTAGCTTTTACGGCTAATACCAAAGCATGCCAATGTGTTACTACGATAGAGTTCCTCAGTGTTTGCTCTTACAATAACAGTGTCGCTACAGCTAGGTTATTATACATATTACGGAACGTAAATTAAGTATCGTTGACAGTTTTTGAATGCATTTTTAAAGTGATTTAGAGGTAGAATTGATTGCTCCCATTATCTACATTGCTGGCCACCTAAAACAAGCTGATTTTTATATGTTAGAAAACGCAAAAAACTAAAACCTTTTGTCTTCTTGTCTCTCACAATGATTGTGAACAATAGGCAAAATTCCCCAAAAAAGTCAATTTGCCCTTTAAGCCGAAAACGCTGTGCAATAGTGTGGATTCTGGCTGCGCGCCTTCAGCCAAGATGGTTGGAGCTACCTTTAAACGTGGGCGTTCCCTGTGATAATTCAATGACGACAACCTTCTTCTTTGTATAAGTATATTTTACTGAGTTTAAATTCAGGGAACACCATAACAAACTGGCCACTGCCGTTCACATAATAGACTGACTGCAGGAGCCCGCGCATAGAGCAATGCATGCAGGGAGGTACCGTAAATACACTAAAAGAGTGGCTGAACCGTAAGTACCATAATAATGCGCAATGCAAAAACAGAACATTTACACCCTGTTAAATCTGGCCTTCCGCGTATTCTCCCATCGACTTGAGTACTTTCGCTCCTCCTGCTTCTGAGGCCGCAATAAGTCCAGCACCCCTAAAAGGTGAAACATTATATTGCACTTGAAGTTTGGATGCAGTGTACACCACACATAGTAAAATGACTAAAGAAAACTTCCAGAAAACTATCAAATATTTTCTAATTGTTTCAACTGATACACATGGAAACAGGACAACAGGAACATAGTACCACTCTGAATTAACATTCAAAAGTGAAAATGCAGATCATTTACCTGCTTTGTTTCTGCGCAAGTGGAAGAAATGAAGGACGTACAGCGCAAGACAGCAGAGTATAGCATTTGGACATCCTGGGTCGTTCAATGCATACAACGATTTCGGCTGGACAGTGATTAGGAATACAACAATTACTGGTATTAATGATAAACCGCTGTAAAAACCCCGGCAGTTAGTATTACCGTTTAAAATGAAAATGATTGTGAAATCGTGATTAATAACCGCACTTAAATAAACTCAAAGACCGGTGATACTGCTGATCTCCTGCAGACGCAAGCTAATCGCTAAGTAGCTTACATGCTAACATGAATACACAACACACATGACAAAATACAAATATCTAAACACTTAAGTAACAATAATCCCAGCAGACACAAGGATGATACATATATGATTTTTAAAACGGACTTCTAAACAACGTTGCAAAATAGTTGTATTAGTAAATTGAGACAACGTTGATGTCTAACGTTGGACACACACAATATATAGCACGGCCTGCATGGATTCAGCCTTTTAAAATTTAAACTGTTACATTTTTCATGGATTTTAATGATATTCACAAATGTTAGTAAAATTCCATGTTCAATGATTTTCACACAACAAAGAAAAAAAGGTGTCATGCCAGAAGATCACCTCATTAGTAATGAGCTTGCCCTTAATTCAGGACTTAAGCACTTATTCGGAGTGGGAGAATAGGGATAAGAGAAACGTGCATAGCTTCAAGCGCATAAAAAAAACCACGTAAGCGCAAACTGTAGAATAGCGCCTTAATAGTGTAACCTAGAGAATACGTTTTCAAAATCTGAGGCAGTCCTCCCCTGGGAGAGACGCCAGAAGACTTCAGGGGAGGCGCAGCGGCATTAAAAAAAAAAAAAAAAATTTTTCCCTGTGAATATTGACATTCATCCAGAGAATTGAATCGATCAGATTATGGTAGAGCTTTTGCTTCTTGATCCATTTGCGCTCAAACCTAGATAGGACAACCCATTCATCACCAACAAATTCTCTTTACTCAACATCAAGCCAGGCTATATATAAATATAACTTTAGGTTTAACTGTAAACTCACTGGGCGCCTTATGGGGTACACTTTGTTAGTACTCTGGGAGGACAGTTTGATTAATGTGCAGCTTCATAATGACGATACACTTGCCATAAAACATATTTTTTACTGATCGTTATTGAGCTGTCATGCTCGTAGAAGCCATTAAAATCAACCAGTGAGTTTATACTGTATGTTCAATGTTTAAACTCCCTCTGTGAGTTTCCTACTATAGCAGCAACAAGAGCACACGTGGGACAAATAAAGCATAGAAAGCAAAAAAGACTAAAGAAGAATTTGTTTGGCAACATGCTGCACAAGTTTGCAATGATCAGGCAACACTTTTCTTCTATGAAACGTAACAATATGAAATGTATTTGAAAACGTGTTCAAATACCTTTAAACCTAGAGCAGACAAAATTACACATTTGCTTGCTAATACAAATTAAATGTATCATATTTCCTCATATAGTGGCCGGGGGTGCTGTTGCGCTGAGTCTGTTCCTGTTTCTGGTCGTTAGGGTCATTAGGGATAATATTTCATAAAAAGATCCACTTTGCTTTTGTTTTGATGCTTGAGTTTGAAAACAAGGTGTGCCAAAGAGAAATTGATTACATTTACACTTATTCATGTCATACAAATTTATTAAACACATTATTATTATTAGCATTATTAGTAGGGGTGTTGGAAAAAATCGATTTGAATTCGAATCGCGATTCTCACGGTGTGCGATTCAGAATCGATTCTCATTTTTAAAAAATCTATTTTTTTAATTTTTTTTTAAATTTATTTTAAAAAAAATAAAAAAAATATTTTTATTTTTTTTTAAATTAATCAAACCAACAAAACAATACACAGCAATACCATAACAATGCAATCCAATTCCAAAACCAAACCCGACCCAGCAACACTCAGAACTGCAATAAACAGAGCAATTGAGAGGAGACACAAACACGACACAGAACAAACCAAAAGTAGTGAAACAAAAATGAATATTTTTAACAACAGTATCAATATTAGTTACAATTTCAACATAGCAGTGATTAAACGTCCCTCATTGACATTATCATTAGACATTTATAAAAATAAAAAAAACAACAATAGTGTCACAGTGGCTTACACTTGCATCGCATCTCATAAGCTTGACAACACATTGTGTCCAATATTTTCACAAAGATAAAATAAGTCATATTTTTGGTTCATTTAATAGTTAAAACAAATTTACATTATTGCAATCAGTTGATAAAACATTGTCCTTTACAATTATAAAAGCTTTTTACAAAAATCTACTACTCTGCTTGCATGTCAGCAGACTCGGGTAGATCCTGCTGAAATTCTATGTATTAAATGAATAGAGAATCGTTCTGAATCGGGAAAAAAAATCGTTTTTGAATCGAGAATCGTGTTGAATTGAAAAAAAAAATCGATTTTGAATCGAATCCTGACCCCAAGAATCGATATTGAATCGAATCGTGGGACACCCAAAGATTCACAGCCCTAATTATTAGTATAGGTTAGTGTTTTGAAATAAAACCTATCTCTCGACTAATTGTTTTGCTGTATGTGTAGCGGCTCTGCGTTGTGTATTGATCTTCCCCTACTGCCACCACTGCGAGCAGGTCGCGAACCCACGTCGCCCGATTGAGAGGTACAGTAAGTGTGCTAGCCACTAGGCTAAAAGCCCGAGCGGCCAGCACACTCTTTTGAAGTTGTCAGGGAGTGAGGTTTACCAAGGTACACATGGTCCAGCCAGCCTGACTGGCACTTAGTTACATAAGCAAAAATTACAAGCATCCCCGCCGTTTTGGTGGGGTAGTAAACAAAGTGAACCCCTATAAGATCCGACCAAATCATCCGGTTTTACTTGCAAGCTTACAGCTAGAAAAGGACATAACTTTGTTTTCCAACCACGGGAAGGAAAAAAGTGAGTGTGAAGGACAGTGCTGAGAAGAAAAAGTGGATGACAATCCTTGAATTAAAGAAATAAATCATTAAAAACATGTAGCAGACATGACAAAGCAGTTGGAGTGTATCACTGCTAGTCTGCACCATGAGTCAGAATGAGTTTAACGCCAGCCAAGACTTTTAAAATATTATCTAAACTGCAGACATGTATTCATAAAAAAATGGAGAAGCTCTCTGTTGAATTGATGGTGTGTTTGACAGAGAAGCATCTGGAAGGAGATAACATACAAATCCGCTTTCTAAGGTAAATGCTGTACAGTATTATTAAATTACTTCATAAAACTACAGTAGTTGTTTGTAGTACATTCTATTGAGTTCTTTACGTACAATATTTCTTATGTAAAAGTTTTTTGTTTTTTTTAAAGCATTTTAAAGTTGTGCTGTTTTGGGGACCAAGCACCTATTAATTTGATTTTAATTCATTTCAATGAGCAATGCTGATTTGTGTGTTTTGAATCAAGAGCTATGTCACAGAACCAATCTTAATTGCTTACTCTTAAGTTGAGGTACTACTGTATTAGCATTTCAACTTTTCCCATTGCATTACACCGTTTTGCTGTAATTTCTAAACTCTTGCTGTTGTTTTTCTTAGTTTTCTTGTACTTTTAAAATGTAGGTTGATTAAAAAAACTGCGGGCCGCAAAAGTCCCGCCCGGTTGCACTTGGAGTATTTCCGGGCTATCCGTTAACTCCAACTAAAGTTACTAGTATTTTTTAAATAAAGGAAAATGGTCTTGGAATTATAATGCACCTGGCGACTAATAGCATCCAATCAAGTAGGGCCCACTATTAGAGGAAATAAGGTAATACATACTGTAAGAACAGTTAGCTTGACATTTATGAGGGCTTAACCCAATTCTATATTTTTACATTTAAAGACTACATTTAAGTCCCTTAAAGGATGGTGGAGAGGTTTGCAGGGAACTCACGTGAAACTTTCGTTTGGGTCTCTAAGGGGTCATTGCCATGGGTCATTCTGATGATGGTGGGAGGGGTGGGTTTGACAACTGCAGACCCCAAAAAAAGTAGAAATGTACTGTACTTTCATTGAAGTAACAACATTGAATACACTTTGATTTGTGCTGAGATTTGTCCAAGGCCATAGTGCAATTTACATACATACTGTATCTGCATGGAGACATTAGATGAATATGTTTTGAGTATGTAAAACTGAGCAATTTACCAGGAACACGAGGACTTTGGGAACTGGTTGGAGCCTGCTGCACAGCGGTTGTTGTCTCTGGTGGCCTCTGCTGGTTTAAAAAGACCATCAGAAATTGTAAATTTGCTCTAAGCCCAAGTCACATTATAAAAGCAGGAATAATCTTACCGGCCGCTTTGTTTCTGGAAGGAGAGGGAGGAAAAGTACATTTTATCATTGAGAGTTTGCAATGAGATTGCTGACAAAGTGCAGTGGGGTAGTCACCTTCTTTGTCTGGCTTCCAGGGGAAAGGCAAAGGAGGGATGGCCACAGTTTCTGTTATATTTTGGAGAACACAGCCTTTGCCCGCAGGGCAGATCTTACTAAAGGCAACTGTGTGTCACATAGAGAGAAATGTATTGGTGATTTATATGTTACAATCTTAACATTATGCAAATGAAATGCAGCAAGAAATGAACAAGATCCATTGATTCACAAAAAAATACAAACCAATAAGTCACAATTTCTGTATGATATTATGTAAAAAAAAAAAGCAACGTGTCAACATGCACTATTAATTATTAATCTGCTCTTAAAATAACTGAACTAACTGAATCATTAATTAGTTACAGCTTTCTGTTTCCACAATTGCCCACAACATATATATATATATATATGTGGGGCGGTATGGCGTAGTGGGTAGAGCAACCGTGCCAGAAACCTGAGGGTTGCAGGTTCGCTCCCCGCCTCTTACCATCCAAAATCGCTGCCGTTGTGTCCTTGGGCAGGACACTTCACCCTTGCCCCCGGTGCCGCTCACACCGGAGAATGAATGATGAATGAATGAGTTGTAAATATGAATGATGGGTTCTCACTTCTCTGTGAAGCGCTTTGAGTGTCTAGAAAAGCGCTATATAAATCTAATCCATTATTATTATTATTATAAAGAACATAATGAGAAAATATACAAAAAGTCTACACTATTGAGAATAGCTTTATTAGTTTGCAGTTGCACATGAAGAGGCGTTTACAATATGTTGCACCTCACATGTGGCTAAATGCGGTAAGGTAAATGTTCCGAGTATGATGCAGTACAGTTGTACCCTACAACAAAATGGCATCATAAACACGTTATGTGTACATATTCTGTATAATGTACTGTATATTACAGACCTGTACCCTCCTGTGGACACCGTTCGCAGTTACGCCCCCAAGCTTTGCCCACAGTGCAGCAGCACATCTCCTTGGTGAGGTGAGTGGGCAGGGCATGCTCGCACCCTCTGACATCGGACGCCATCAAGAAGCATTGGGCCGACTCGGCTGGAGACTCTGACAAAGAACACAACACTTTCACTCCCAGGACCAATTTCAGAATGTTCTATCAGTAATGTCCACTCACCGACGCATCGATTCCTCTCCAGGACAAAGCCAGCCTTGCAGGAACATTTGAAGCTTCCCAGTGTGTTCAAACAGTCTCCATTCTGACAGATACCCTGCATGGAGCACTCATTGATGTCTGTAGCGGGCGGGCAAAAACATGGAAAGGTTATTTTGAAACAATGTAGGGTGTGTTTTGTAGTCAGTCTATTGAAACTGTGGATTCAGTAGGCACAGTAGAGTGCAGTACAGTGAAACCTTTATGCCTCTGATTGGTTGGGATTTTCCATAGGAAATAATGAAATACAAATAATCAAATCATGTAATAATCACAGTATTTTCTCATTTTAAGCATTACCGGAACTTTCTTCCTGGGTGCATTGATTTCACAAAGCGGTCAAATGCATGTTTTTGGAATGTGGGAGGAAGCTTAACATGCAAACTCCACACCGGAATAACCCCCAAAAATATTTGAACCCTCGATCTCCTGACTGTGAGGCCAACATTCTAACCATTCATCCATCAAGCAGCCATCATATTCACTTTAAACAACCATTCAAGGACAGACACAATTATAAGAATTGCATAAACACGACAATTAAAAGAGATGTTGAACGAGGAAGTGCAGTACACCCATAGCTCCAGCTGTGGCCAGCTCAAAGTTGGTGGTCACGTGAGTGACTTTTGACCAATAATTTAGGAGATGGTCTGAAACCGAGTTGGCCCTATTCTCTTTATACACGACCCTGGACTATGGTGTGTTGCCTTAGTCAGGAAGTAATCTTTACCATCAAGTTTAATGTGCCAGTCTTTTATTTTGTTGAGTCCTACAAAGTGTTTACATTGTTAGTTTTATATGTATTACACACTAGCTGTTTGATTGTAATGTGCATTATCTTGTTTGTAGCATTGGTTACCGAATGATGATTTTTAGCATGTCTATGACAAATGCAATGTAAATTAGCATCAAACTAACGCATATTGAACACTGTGGAGCCTTACGATACTTTTGAGCGCCATCTTATTGCTTTTTTGGCATGGAAAATTGTAACATTACCCAGAGGCAGTCGGGCTGAGTCCGCACTGAATGCTGCTTGACAGCTTGTCTCCCGGCCAAGTGCTAGAGCCGATGCCTAGTTTGCAACCGAAGGTAACGTCACGTGCAACCAATGGCATCAAAACACAGCTCAGTTTTATTTTACGTGACTCGGTACCTGGTAATAGACTGACTTCGGTCGGTACCTTTCAAAGTATCGAATTCAGTACTCATCCCTATGCAGAAGACGGTGAGGTAGTGCATGACGGTGGTTTGAGTCTCGTGCAACTTTTTATTTGAATTCCACACAGTACAACCTCAGGGGTGTTCTACTTTAAAAGGTTCCACAGTTACAAATCATATAAATGAGCATGCAATGGAACTGACAGCAATGACTTGTCCATAAAATCATCTAAATCCAGCTTGTTACCTTGACAGTGCGTGCTGTTGAATCGTTTATAACCTTGTGGGCAGGTTGAGCCAAAATCTTCTACAATGGTCTGCTTGACTGAAGCATCTGTGGAAACAGCGAAGCACACAAGGATAAGTTAGCATCAACACCTCTAAACTGACTAATTAGCACCTTTCAGTTTAGTCTGTATACTTACAGAGCATAAAAAAACGTATTGCTTTGCACCAAGGAACCAAGTAAGTCTATTTCCCAAAATAATCAAATTGCAGCAATAAAAAGTTAGCTTCTGATTACATTTTAAGGCTCATTTTAGTGCCGAGGTGTATTTTTGGCAGTACTGTCTGAGAAATTGCAGCTGTTAAAGCTAGTGAGGGATTTTTGGGCAGATTTTACAGCTAAACAAATGACTTTTTTCCCCTTCTTAGATTTTTATGAGGCCTTCTGTGGAGTAAATCCAGTCTCACAATGCTGTGAACACATCTTTATTGTGAATAAAACAATGTAATTGTCTTGTTCTTATTCCAAATTGTTTGATTTGTTTCCAACACATAGCAGTAAAAACATAAAGAGTGGTTTTATAAAAGACCAAAATATTGATAATACAAATTGGGAGGAAAATAGCCGATATTGTCAATTTAAGTGTACATATAAAATCGAAATGGATATGGATGAAACAAAGCGTTCAGCAATCAGAATGGGAGTCTAAATTCCAACCAGACATACAGTATTGGGTTTTGTCAAAGGGGTGCATTGTGTGACTCAGAGCTGAGAGCTGGAATAATAGTCCAGTGGAAAAAATGTAAGGAGCCAAGAGTTTGTTGAAAATCAACCTCACTGGCGATGTGATGACAGTCCTGCATCGGGGCAGCCAATAGGAACATACTGATGCAGAAAAGGCATATTTTCCACATTCTCCTCCTCTGTCTCACTGTCTGAGTGTAATTCCTGTAATTGCTTCCGCTTTCTCTTCCCGTACTTTCATGTACAGACGTATCAAGTAGCTAGTTTTAATCTAGGTCCATATTTTTTAAGTTGTGGAAGGTGTAAATCGACCGGGGATGAATTTGTTGCAAGGAACACACAAGATGCAGATAAGTATGACTTTAGGTGATGGGGTTGATATAAATATTGCATAAGGGTATGAAAATAGTGCTCAACATCAAAAAACTCAATCATACACCGAGTATTTATTCATGTAGTTTACTGGACTCTTGGATGCTTTTATCATACCTTTTAAGCTGTTATCACACACATTAGTTTAACCATTAAGATTGACTTTCAGTGAGAAATGTTTATTATTATTACTGTACTGTACCCTATAGGTAGTGGTATACAACTACAATCCATGAGAGGTGCTTCTATTCTATAGTACTATAAAGAAGGGTAAACAATTACCACAATGAAAAATATAGAGTTAAATGCAGGTTTTGTGATACACAATGAATAGACTGTGCAGGTTAATGTCAGCGACTGTATATTCTAGTTTACCTTTAACGTCACTGACATTCATAGTCAAATGTGTGTTTTCATTAACTGCCAAAAATGAAAAATGTCTACCAAATTGACTCGTATATAAGACAACATTTTAAAAAAAGATTAACAAAGAAAAAATGTCTCATGTTCAGGGTTGAGAGATTTATTGCGTGCAAACCAGCAGGTGGCACCAAACAACTCTTCACCAAAATAGTGAGAGCTTTTCTTCCTCTCACTTCCACAAGTACTGGACTTCAATTAGTATCCTCCAAAAGGCTTGCGCTTAAAACCACACTTACTTTATATTTTCAAGACCTTTATTGAAAAACTGAATATAATCATTCATTCATTGTCAAGGATGAGCTGGAGCCTATCCCAGGCGGAGTATACTCTGAACTAGAGATGCGGCCATTAGTATTCGCCAATTTCCGCAAAAAAGGTGTTTGAACGGCCAATGCCAATGAATGTTTTTCAATGTTGATTACAAAAAAACGTTGTCCGGCTGATACTTAATTATATCTTGGTCCGTCAGCTGACATGAGGTGGTTAGCAGCTAACTGTGTATGTCCATACACAGTGTGGAGCCATCACTTCTTTTGTGGCAAATAAACTACATTTCTTATAAGTAGAAAAGTTGTTTTTTTAAAAAAAGGTGAATATCGGCCCAAGACCCTATCCCATAATGGAGACATCTCTAGTTAATCCATGTGATTGGTATCGGACCGATCTCACTAACTAATAATTGGTATCTGCATCATAAAACCAGACAGGCCCTACCTAGTCGCCAGTTAATTACAGAGGTATTCTTACCAATACTTACTTGGCAGTTTGGGGCACTGATAACACTTGTTTTGTCCCCACGAGTTCCCCACGCTGCCGCAGCAATCCTCTTGATTGGTCAGAACAGGAAGCGGGGTGCTGTTGCACTACAGTGATGAAACATAACATGAGGAAGCACTTGGAGGTGAGACGTGGCATCGTCAGCTCTGTGACTTATAAACTCACAGCTTGTTTGGGGGTGGTCTCCTGGAAGCATCGCCCCTTGGGCTTGTGTCGCGTGGGCGTGGGGCGCGGACTCGTCTTCTGAAGAGGCTTGTTGTCCGCTTGGCTGACAGGTTGGATGACCACAGATGTGTCTGGTGTGTGGTGAACACGTACGTTTATTTGCACTGTAAACACACATGGAGGGCATTAAAGGAGCTATAATTAACACTCATTGACCACAACATTAGGTACACCTGCAGCTCTAGTTTTAGATTGAACACAGGCACATGAGCGGTACCTTCAGAGGAGTGGTGGCCCGGCTGTGCCAACGGTATGGAGAAAACAGAGTGGGTCTGAGTCAACTGGGTGCGTCCCACGCTCGCTTGCTCCAGAAGTTTCTGGCTGTCGGGTTTTAAAGAAACAGGGTAGACAGGCTGCTTGTTGCCTCGCGCCGCCTGAACCCGCTGCGTGTGCCGCAGAGAAAATTGGCAAAGTCTGCCTGTGAAACCTGGCAGGCACAGGCAGTGTTTCCTGGAGCTGCACATGCCGCCATTCATGCAGGTGAGGGGACACACAACTGTGGAAACACAGAAAGAGGAGACGTTTTGGTCATGTGTAGTCACCATTTTCAGTAGACATTGAACAGGCATAAAGGAATCTAAAAAAACAGTAGACCCTTCCCTCAAGGCAGAGGAAACAGGTGATGTCATTGATGTGTTTAACAGTCATAATCTGGGAATCCTCTCCCAGTCTATGTATGGGAAAGAGAAACTTGGCCAGCATTTGCTATTATATAAAGTTAAATCTCGATTTTGTACAAATGCACCATTGTCTCAAGTGAGACAGAACATGGAATTTGTACTCAATGTGACCCAAACACACGTGTACTAAACTAATTGCATTTAAACAACAAAAAGACAAGAGAGAGAGAGAGCGTCCACATGGAAGCGATTAGGGGCGGATTGCCAGCGAGTCTGGGTTGGGGCAAAATTACCGGCCTGAATCACTTTAAACCCAGCAGGGACATCCTTACAGAGTAAAAGACAAAAGGCAAACGCGATAAAGGTCCTTAATAAAAACCGCAAGCAAGCACATTGAAAATGTTCATGCTCAGGCATACTGAATCACTGGTGACTTTGCATTAGTGGGTAGTACCCAAGTAGATCCAGCAGATGGCGTTGTTGTTTCTTTCTTTCGAAATTAATTGTGTGGGTTTATTTTCATTCGGGTAAAACAAATATAATAATAATAATAACAATATTTTTGTATTAAGTACAGATCAGTTAGACAGTTGTCAAATTAATTTACAAATGTCTGCCTGTCCATTCACATTCACACACAGTGTCAATATTCACTTCCATAACAGAAACATTGGTATGTTCATTCACAAATATGCCCAATGCAAACGAAGGTATGTCCATTCACAAAAAGAAATCATGTAAACCTCAATCTGTCCATTCACATACACACATACTACAAACAATAGTACCGGTATATCCATGCACATATGCCGTATACAGAATACAAACATCGGTATGTCTATTCACATGGAAACTATTATGTAAACCTCAGTCTGTCCATTCACATACACAATATACAAACAATTGTATGTCCTTGCACAAAGTGCACATATGTACATACTGTAATGCAAACGTCAGTATTTCCATTCACAGACAACTATCATGTGAAGCCCAGTCTGTACACTCACATACAAACATCACGTGAACCCCAGTCTGTCCATTCATATACAAACATCATGTGAACCCAGTCGGTCCATTCACAAACACCTTATACAAATAATAGTAAGGTCATACACATTTAAACACAACACAAGCGTTGGTATGTTCATTCACATAAAACTATAAGGCCAACCTCAGTCTGTCCATTTACATACAACGATCATGTGAAACCCAGTCGGTCCAGGCACATATTTACATATTTACTTAAAACAAATATCGGTACGTCCAGTCACAAAAATATATAATGTAAACCTCAGACTGTCCATTCACATAAACACACAATACAATCAATAGTATGCCCATGCACATACCTATATATATATATATATATATATATATATATATATATATATATATATATATATATATATATATATATATATATATATAAATAATCCAAATACCGCTGCCATTCACATACAAACATAAAGTAAGCCTCCGTGTGTCATTAGAAAAATCTCTATACCATATGTCCATTCACATTTACACAATTTAATGGTCAAACAAGTGGCCATGCAAAAGTGCAACGTGACTACAAAGTCGTATTTTCCCGTTGTCATAATGAATCCTAAAGGATTTGTGTAATCTGTACAGTTAAAATAAATACAACAATAAGTGAAAGTACTGCAGTTTTCCTTGGTACATTTTGTTGCCTACCAAATGTTTTCATTTAAAAACACCGTTGCACTGGATGTTTGACAAGCAACCTCGCTAACGCAATGTGACCGTGCTTAACCTCCATGCAGGCAACAACTTGCAGCATGGACGAGCTTGGCCCTGGCAGGAAGTAGGTAAGCAGAACACACGCAATAGTGTTTACCAGACCGCCCCTGACATTAGAGCTCCACAGTTGGACTGTGGCTTCACTTTCATCAGAATCGGGAATAGGAGGAAACTGGGAAAGATGCGGGGGATGAAAATGACGATAACAGGCGTAGCCGTGCAAGCCAAAGAGGCTCTCTTTTTTTCTGTCTTTCTGCAAACGTTACACAATGACACACAATCCCACACAAAGCCACAGAGGCTGGATCAGGAAGAGTGATGAATGACTGGGGAGCACAACAAGAAGGAGTATTCTAAAGTCGCACAGTCTGGGTCAACGCCACACTAATGCAACCCAAAGCGAGTTTGGGAGTTATATTGCAGTTTTGGGCTAGTATTTCTGAAGTCTAAGTAGGAGGGGGAGTGGTTTATGTGAATGGACCTACAGTATTTGATGTTGTCACCCGTGAAGAAGGGAAATTTCCATTTTTGTTTCGCTCACTCAGACTGAGCTCAATTCAACATCACACACATAATGTACGCCTGCAGCTGTCCATTCATGTATAGTACACACATCATATGAACTTCAGTCTGTCCATTCCCATACAAAATATCAACATAAATGTCACATTTGAGGACAGGCATATGTTTAAGTGTATACGTTTCAGGCACTGTCGATTAGAGGCCATTAATTAATTGAGTATGGTGAAACATCATATGGACCTACCATGATTCTCCTTTTCACCAACATCGGTATGTCCATTCAATTACAAACATCATGTGAACCTTAGTCTGTCCATTCAAACGCATGCATCCACGCACACACAAACACACAACTTTAGCATCATTCAGTACATTTATATACTGTACCCATATTATGTTCGCCTCCATCCGTGCATAACATTTAAACATCATACAAACGTCAGTCTGTCCATTCACATACCAAATGTATACATTAGTAAGTCAATTTGCAAACTACAACTTGAATGATACGCATATTTGAGGAGAGGCTGACTCAATTTCCCATGATTCTCCTTTTCATCATTATAGGTATGTCCATTCACATGTAAACATTATGTGAAACTCAGTCTGTCCATTCACATATTAAATATATACATTGGTCAGTCAATTTGGAAAATACAACAAAAATGATAATCATATTTGAGGAGAGACTTAACTCAATTTCCCATGATCCTACTTTTCATCAATATAGGTACAGTATGTCCACTCAGTCTGTCCATTTACAAATATACAATGTAAACATCGGGCAGTCCATTCACATTCACAATAGGCCAGCAACAATGAATCAATTAAATTAATTAATTAAAGTAGAATAAAGCTTAGATTTATACTCTGTTGCTTCAAAAAATCGTTTGGGTGTAACTAATAAAAATGTATAGTATATGGTAGGGATGATGTTTGATAAGAAATGATCGAGTTTGAGCCTATTATCGAATCCTCTTATCGAACCGATTCCTTATCGAGTCCAGATAGGTTGTTGTAAATGGAAAAAAACACACAATATTTGGTTTAACAAATCACTTCACATTCTCTACTGCTCGCTACTATAGTATTACCATATCTGAGTTATTGTGCAGAAATGTGGGGAAATAACTACAAATGTGCGCTACATTCGTTAACCGTGTTACAAAAAAAATTAATTAGACTGACACATAATGTTGGATATAGAGAACATACAAACACTTTATTTATTGAGTCAAAAATATTAAAGTTCGATAATTTGGTAAAATTGCAAACAGCTAAAATGATGTGGAATTAAATGATGGAATGGATTAAGTAAAGAAGTTAAACATTGTACTGATATGATCCAGTTTAAGAGGTTGTTCAAATGAATAGTGCTTACAAAGTACAAAGAAGAAGAATTATGAGAAATACTTTTAACCTTATTGAAAATAAGATATTCTTCATCTCAGTATATTAATGATAACTTAATTAATTAATTACATATTACAAAACTGTTGTATATACTAATTCACAGATATTTTATTATAAAAAGGTCAGTAAATGATGTATATATTTGTAAACGCTATGAAGTGGGAAAGGGGTAGGATTAAAAAAGCTTTACTTCTTCCTACTCCTGTAAAGTGAAATGATATGAAACTGTGATGTATTATACTGTAAGTGTGTTCATGTTCCAAATCAACTAAAGAAATAAAGATAGCACTAGTTTATTAGACAGACTTGCAAACTTTGTCGTGGTGTAGGCTACAAGATAACGTTAACGTTATCAGACACATATTAAAGGCTCACGTTACCGTTAGCCACTGACTATGCTTAGATAACGTTAGTCTAGCTAACATTACTGCAGTCCTGGTTGACATAAGAGGTAACGTTACTACAAGTGAGCAGATATGGAAATTAACCGGCAACAGTTAACGTTAGTTACTCACCGGCGTCACCGCCACTGTAGCTGGGACTTGGGCAGCTGGCAGAAGAAGAGGGGCGTTCTTCGTCGTCTCTGCTGCTGCTTCAACACGTGTTGAAGACACGACACGCTTGTTGTGCTTCCCCCCCTTAAACGAGAGCGAAGCCTGGCAATAATTGCATATTGCCGCTTCCTTGTTTTTTTTGGTGAAATGAAGCCATGCCTTAGAGCGCTTTTTCCGGTCCATTTTTTTCCTGCTTTCCCCATCTGCGCCTAATGACTGAGCTACAGTACGTGACGTCATTTCTTGTGATGTCCCACGGGGCATTTCTTGGGCGGGATTCGAATAAAGAACCAACTCTTTTTCTTTACGATAGTGGTCTCGATAACGGGTACCTTTCGAGTCCGAGGACTCGGTTCTTTTCTTATCGAACAACCGGGAAAACCGGTTTCGAGCATCATCCCTAGTATATGGACAGTATGGAGTGCCCGGGCCTTTAAATATTAGGGCTGTGAATCTTTGGGTACCACACGATTCAATTCCATTCCATTCGATTTTTGGGGGTAATGATTCGATTCAGAATCGATTCTTGATTCCAAAGGATACTCGATTCAAAATCAATACTTTTTTAATAACATTGGGTGCCAGTTCTATGGTTAACTACATCCCTCCATAAAATAGATAACAGCTCTGATAAATGTCTATATTACTTACAAGAAAACTGGTGTTGTTTGATAAAATCCTACCCAATCATTTACTATAGTGACAGGACAGATTTTTTGGGAAAAAAAACGTTTATTTCAACTATCTACCCAAATACGCACTGAGACTATAAAGTTTGTTTTATCCCAGTAGTCAACAAACTAATCAATACAATACTCTAAAATAATTGATAGCTGCCCCCCACTGTTTCTATTCGAGGTGAGATCACTATTTGGGAGAAAATGGTACAACAGTGCCTCAATTTCCCATGATCCTTTTTTTCATCAAAGCAGCCAATTTTTCTACAGTAGCAACCGCTTGAGGTTTTTAATGCAATAAATCTCTTGAATTCAGTTTAGTGTCGGCATCTTTATTAAAGAGAGAAGTTTCCAAGTTGCACATCTTGCTTGTATTACACTGATAATTGCATTCCGTCTTGTTTGTCCTCAGGGCTTCAGAAGTGAAGCATTTTTGATTTGTATCTTGTGAAAATCAAAGTGACGTTTCTCCTTACAAAGTGGTGATACAGAGCCCAAAACCTTTTTTTATATAGATGAATTGGCGTGTCAGTCAATGAAATAAAAGGTGGGAGCACCGAATTACCTACGAACAACCAACAACTAATCAAAGTTGGACGACTCTACACAGGACTCTTCATCACCACAGAATTCAAGATCCTCACATGCTCATTAACTCATAACTTGGGAGTCTGCAAAACAGGAGTCTTGTGTATGAACCACGCCTTTGTCTTTACCGATCCAACACATTCCTGAGACGGGGTGTTATTACAATTCAAATGTTGGAGGCGTGAACTTGAGGCATCAAGGGAGCTGTGTGCATGGCGTGATAGTGGGATGATGAAGCAATTATTTTAGTTTTCTTTCACCATGGAACTGGGAACTGTACTCCAAACGTTCTCTACTCTTATATACTGTATCTGTAGCGTTATGAAGCATGTGGTTTTAGCAAGCCAGCAGCTAATGTCCCTACACAGTACAGCTTGTAAATCACTATTCAATGTTGTCAAGTGAACCTAATTTCTTGCAAGTAGCGTTATCACTGGAGGACAAAAGGACAAGGAATAGCTAAACATGCTACACTACACACCGTAGGACCAGAGGTGGGTCGAGTACCCAAAAATTGTACTCAAGTAAGAGTGTCGTTACTTTAGAATAATATGATTCAAGTAAAAGTGAAAAGTAGTCATCAAAATAACTACTTGAGTAAGAATAAGTAAGTGTTCTGTGAAAAAAACTAACAATGTAACTATGTAACAAACTCAGTATTGAGTAACTCGCGAGTAACTTCTGATTTATTTAGTAGCTAATTTTTAATAGTTCTTGGACTACAGTTGTAGTTGGTGTGAGCGTGTGTGTGTGTGTGTGTGTGTGTGTGTGTGTGTGTGTGTGTGTGTGTGTGCGTGTGTGTGTGTTAAAACATATAATTAATTTACAATATACTTCAACATGTTTTCTCTAGCTGGAGGTACAATTCCTGTAAGCTGAAATGTGAACATTTCTACTGACACACATGACAGCACATGATATAATGTTATGTTTACTAGTTTTAAAAGTAATCATTGAGGATTTGTTTTACTTGTCTGACATCATGTCACTCTTTACAGTCAGTGCGTTTCTATGTACTAAATTAGTCTGATTTGTCAAATAATTCAGTTTCTTTTATTTTCACAGCTAAATGTGAAGTTCTAGTTTCCATGCTCTTATCTCTAATGTGACTGATGGCCACACGCAGGGTGCCTCTCGTACACTAGGGGGCGATTGTGGTCATTTCAGCTTGTTTAGCTATGCTAGACGTAAATACAGTAGAAGAAGATAATGCTACATGTTAATAAGCTAGCACTAGTACCTTTAAAGCTACGGATCTAACAGATAAGTACAACTTTCCACTGCTTTTTGATGTTGTTGGTAATGTTTTAATGTGTTTAAATGATATGTTTTAGAATCATCAGCGACATACAAAAAGATCGCCTTTTTAGTCAACTGTTTAAGGAGGTTTCTGTTCAGCAGTTCTCTCAAACCGGGATGTGCTTGGGTCATGTCATGTAATTAAAGTATCTTCTTTGGAAAAATTCTGATACTTATTGAACAAGTTAGTGGGTCTGTATTTTATCATATACTTAAAAATACTGACCTATTTCAGCTTATTATAGCTGTACTGTGTGCTTGTTTGATTGGTGAAATGGAATCAAACGTCACTACTGCTTGTGTTGGATTGGCGAAACAAAGTCACGTGACAGTGCCTGCCGGAAGCAGGATCGCTGACATAAGAATACGTCTATGCAAGCCTTAGTCGATAATTGTAAATAATCTTGATATAAATAAATGTACCGATCGGAATTAAACTCAATGTAACGGAGTAAAATTAGTGTTTCTTCTTCTCAAAAATACTCAAGTAAAAGTAAAAGGTATGTTAAATTAAAACTACTCCGACAAGTACAATTTATCCAAAAATTTACTTAAGTAAATGTAACGGAGTAAATGTAGCGCATTACTACCCACCACTGTGTAGGACAGGGGCCTCAAACTCAATTTACCTGGAGCCGCTGGAGGCAGAGTCTGGGTGAAGCTCGGCCGCAATAGATGTTCCACAAGAAAAGCTTTGTTAAAAAAATGTCAATCTTCTTAAATGTCTTTATTTGTATTTTTAACACAAACTAAGATGAAAAATAAACAAACAAATTAAGGATTAATAAGAAAATAAGTATATAGATGTTTGGGGCTGTGGAAAATATTTTATTTCTACTTGATGTTACTGTTGTGTTTTGCCGACGCACGGAGAACGACATTTACGCAATGTGCGTCATATGTCAATGTGCGGTTCTTTTTCCTGTAATAGCAGCACGGCGATCAGCAGATAATAGCTAGTCTTTTTGCGCTTGATGTTCATGTGATGTTCATGACATGACATGACATGAACACCATGGCATTTATAGATAGTACAAAGTACCGGGATGGTGAGTGCAAAAAGGTGACTGCTCCCGGACTGTTATCCGCCAGGCTGTTGTTACAGGAAAAAGAAGCGGCAATGACACTGTGCCGTTGTAAACGTAGTCATAGAAACAAAAAAAAACTAATGATATGAAATAGAAATATATGTAGTGTTCATTGTGTGAGACAATGTAATTATAGCAATGCAAATAAAAAATAATGACCGACAAATAAGGGTGTGGCCCTATGATTGGTCGGGGTTATCGGGACTGTTATTGCTGACGGACAGGTGTCGTCGCTATGTGACTGCAGACCTTATTAAGCTACATTGAGTTCCTTACTTTTCTTTTACCCCGCTGCGTATACATCACTTTGACAAAATATCATCTCGGTTGCCGTAATTGGCCCGTGAGTTTGAGACACCTGTTGTAGGAGGATTCAAAAAAGCATGGATCAGTGCTAATCGGATCGTAAACAGAGGTGGGCGGATCAATACAAATATTTACATTAACAATACCAAGAATAGTATCAATATATGATTGTTACTACCATGATTAGGTCAATGTTTTGTTTTTTTGTTATTGCTAACAAACTCAGAAAATAAAAGCCAATAGTAGTTTTTGCTTTTGTTTAATTTTTTTGTACTGTTGACTTTACTATAAAATGTATGTTTGTATTAGTGTTGTCCCGATACCAATATTTTGGTACCAGTATCAAAATGTATTGCGATACTTTTCTAAATAAAGGGGACCACAAAAAATTGCATTTTTGGCTTTATTTTAACAAAACATCTGACGATATATTAAACATATGTTTCTTATTGCAAGTTTGTCCTTAAATAAAATAGTGAACATACTAGACAACACCTAACATCCACTGTAATGATACCAAGTACAGGAGCGTATTTAGTCGATACTACTATGATTACATCGATATTTTTGGGCATCACAACATCTTCTCTCGTTTAAAAAAATGTTATATTATGTTTATAAACTCAGGAAATATGTCCCTGTACACATTAAGACTTTGAATATGACCAATGTATGATGCTGTAACTACTTGGTATCAGGTTAAAACCCAAATTTGTGGTATCATCCAAAACTAATGTAAAGTATCAAACAACAGAAGAATAAGTGATTATTACATTTTAACAGAGTGTAGATAGAACATGTTAAAAGAAAAAGTAAGCAGATATTAACAGTAAATGAACAAGTAGATTAATAATTAATTTTATACCACTTGTCCTTAATAATGTTGACAAAATAATAGAATGAAAATGACACAGTATGTTACCGCATACATCAGCAGACTAATTAGGAGCCTTTGTTTCCTTACTTACTACTAAATGACAAGTTGTCTAGTATGTTCAATATTTTATTTAAGGACACACTTGCAATAAGAAACATATGTTTAATGTACTCTTAAGATTTTTTGTTAAAATAAAGCCAATAATGCAATTTTGTATGTATCGAAAAGTATGGAAATAATTTTAGTACCGGTACCAAAATATTGGTATCGGGACAACACTAATATATACACACACCCATCCATACATTTTTTACCGCTTTTCCCTTCCGGGGTCGCGGGGGGTGCTGGAGCCTATCTCAGCAGCATTCGGGCAGAAGGTGGGGTACACCCTGGACAATTCGCCACCTCATCGCAGGGCCAATACAGATAGACAACATTGATACACTAGGGCCAATTTAGTGTTGCTAATCAACCTATCCCCAGGTGCATGTCATGCATGTCATACATACATACATAAATAAATACATGTATGTATGTGTATGCGTATATATATATATATATATATATATATATATATATATATATATATATATATATATATATATATATATATATATATATATATATATATATATATGTGATCCTGAAAATTGGAAGTTTGAACATTGGTGTGACCAATACTGCCCCTGTAACTACTTGGCATTGATTGGATCAATGCCAAATTTGTAGTATTGGCCAAAACTAATGTAAAGTATCCAAACAATGGAAAAATAAATGCCTAGTATTACATTTTAACAGAAGTGTAGATAGAACCATGCTGCAAAAGAATGTAACTACTACCGGTAGCTATTATTATGTAAGGAGCCTTTGAAACCTGTCATCCCATTATCATTTATATGCCAAATTATATCGTGATATATATCGTCATCGCAAGAGGTGACAATATATATCGTCAATTCTTAGTAAGAAGTATAAGCTGGAGCCTAGTCCAGCAGTCCATTACAGAACACGTGAACACAAACTAATAGGTTATGATGCATGTGTTGTATTTCCTTGAAAATAACAGTGGGGTGCATACTTAGAAAAAAAGTTAACTGAGTGTCAGCGCTAAAAGAGTTATCTGACTCATAAATATGTGGTGTCCTAATTTCTCTCCATGTATACAGAAAATGAAAAAAAATATTTCTTTACAACATGTTGATATTCTAAAAAGAAAAATGGCTCCACAGCAGATGACGTTGTCATGATCCTTTGTGACGGTTTTGGTTTTGTTGCATTTTACTTGGGTTTGGTGTTTGTTTCTGAGTCGGTGCTCCTTCCTCCCTTGTTGTTGACATCATGATTGGAATGAATGAAAAATAATAAAAGAAAGAATGAAAAAGAAGGGAGGCCAGGGATGGGCTAAAGAAAGAGCTTGAAGAAGGGATGTAGGGTAGAGAAGAAGTAAAGAAAGAGACCAAGGCAGTGAAAAACAACAAATAAAAGGAAAGCAAAGACAGAAAGAAAAAATGAAAAAATGAAGGGAAGAACAATAAGTTTGCCCTTACAGTGCCCTGTGACTCCATAGTGTCTATGGAGACAACGCGTCACCATAACAACCGCCTCCAGCCCTCCACAGCGTTGCTGCCACCACAGCCGCACCCTTCCCACACAAAAACAACACATTACAAGCCATAAAAACAAGGAGCGAGTGAAAAATCTGCACAAAATACACACACAACTGATGTGACCCCTGTGCACTGACTGTGCAACACATTAACCACACCTCCCCAGCCCCCCAATCAAGGGATTGAGACACTAGCAAAAATGACGACGCCAGTTGAGTCACATTCTCTGTGATTCACAGGCCTGTCTGAACCAACCCACACACAGATTAAATATAGAAGCTGTTTCTCTTTCTGGTCTACTACTCTGCACACTTCTACTCACACACACTTACTCTCACACACACACTTACTCTCTCACACACACACACACACACACACACACACACACACACACACACACACACACACACACACACACACACACACACACACACACACACACACACACACACACACACACACACACACACACACACACACTATGTCTCCAAGTTGAGTTGTGCAAGTTTCCAGTGGTGTTCTTTTGATATTGTTGTAACATTTAAGCACTGTGCCCATGCTGACTAAAACACACTGATTCAGCCAAACATCACACTACAAATACCGCAAAATGGCGTCAATGCATGTGTTGCGTTGAGAATTTAATCATGAACTAGAAGCACAACTATTACAACTATTAAATATCTGTCTGTCCATTTCTTTACACACCCGACATAAAGATCGGTATGTCCATTCACATACACTCACATTGCAAACTTCTCTACGACCATGCGCATATGTAAACACATGTTCGTTTACATGTAAACATGCACATTCACATACATAATGTAAACATCTGTCCATTCATATGTTGAATAACTTCAGCATTTGTTATTTAAGTCATTTAAATATCTGATCACATACAGCTGTCTTTCCGATAGCATACACTCCCAAGTTAAAAATATGTGTGGCCATTTATATACACAGACAATGTGAACATCTGTCTATTCAAAAGTGCAAAAATAGGGATGGGTAACTCTTACATTTGAGCTGATGCATTACCAATTCTAGGGAATAAATGCCGGTACTCAAGGCTTTTTGTGTGGTAATGTGGTAATAAATGTTTAACTGTTCTGTCAAGTTGTTATATCTTGTTTTATTACACTTCTCAGTCGTATTTGTGAGTATGCATTCAATTTAGTTTGTCCTCTATATGTTGCCGTACTGAGGAAGTAGTCTTTGCAATTAAGTTGAATGTGACGGTATTGCCTTTTGTTTAGAATGTTTGTTTATAATGTTCCAGTTTTGCACACATTTCCATTAATTTAATACATGTGGGAATTAATTTAACTGATTCTTGTTGCAAATGCTGTTTTTTAAAGTTGCAAGTGATCAAAGCTTATTTAGTGAAATGAAATGAAATGTAAAACTGCATCAGTATACATAAATTAAAGATTATTAAACGAATCGTAGCTCCTGTATCGTAATCGAATAGTGAGATGCCCAAACATTCCAACAACTACCCAGCTGTTTGATTGCAATGTGCACATTTGTTGTAGTTTTGATTGCCAAGTTTGGAGATGTTGAAATCACCATGTAAAATTGTTAATGCTAATCAGTAGCATGTATATGGCATATCTAAGGTAAATTAGCATCAAGCTAAAGCATTTTGAAAAAAGGATATTTTGCTTTCAATTGCTTTCTATCAGGCATAATGATCTGATGGCATTATCCATGATTGGCATGGATAATTGCAAAGCTACAAATACGCCTGTTTGCTCGACAAGTGTTTGAGCCTGTGCCAAGTCTGAAACCTGAGGTGACGTCACATGTAACAAAAGTATTGAAGTACAGTGAAACTTCGACTTACCTCATTGTACAAACTTTTTAATTTTCGAACCACAGAGGTATTAAATATATTCTTAGGTGTACAAACCTTGTCTTATCCACTCATTGTGTGCCTGCAGTGCAGCCTTTTTGTGCCCGGTAGCACATTCATTGTGGGTGGGCTGATCGATCTCCAGTGCTCATTCAGTCAGCAGAGTGCTGCTGTTAGCTACAGTGATACTTTGTGTGTTTTGTAAGGTTTTTTTTTTAACCTTTTTACATAAATTTTCTAGTTTTGCTAGCTCAATATGAGTCCAAATAAAGCAATGGACAAGCGATGTGTGGTTTGAAACATTCAGGAAGTATCCACAGCGTTGAATACGCTGCTTCCCCCCACCCTTTCGCTGCAAGCAAAGAAGATTACTGTAAATTCCGGACTTTAAACCGATACTTTTTTCCTCAGTAAATTCACCGAGACATCACCGTGGAGTAATTGAGTCTGTTCAGCTGATTGGAGAGCTAGCTTCCGCAACAAGTGGGTCCATGACGATGACATGTTTTATTTGATCAGCTGTTTAACTGCCGTGTTGCTGGCAGCGTTTGGAAACAATTAAGGCAAGTAAATAAAGATTTACCAAATATTTCCGTGTAAATAACTAATTTCGTAACACACACACATATATATATATATATATATATATATATATATATATATATATATATATAGCTACGACTTATAGTCCAGTGTGGCGAATACGTGGGGAAAAAAATGTTGTTCTAAAATTTTGTGGGATTCAGCACAGTTTGCAATGTACCTACAAAAGTACACAATTTGGTATCCATCTCTGTGTACAGGTGACAACGTTTTTCTAATCTGAAACTTTCAGAAGTACTGGATATAAATTGTTGCGCTTACAGAATTTTAAATCCTGCCATCACAGGCTCGGACAAACCCGGGAAAACATGATACTGATAACAGTTGTCTTAACTGTTCTTAGGGTCAAACAATGACAGTAGAAACAGCTGGCTATTTTTGCACACACACACACACACACACACACACACACACACACACACACACATGCGCACGCGCACACACATACAGTGGAATGTAACTGTCTCTTCGAAATAAATAGTTTGGCACAAACCCAACAAGAGCATGTAGAGTTGACTAATGAGCTTTTAAAGTCGGGGATTTTTCCACAGAACCAGGCAAAGCTAAGATAACTGTCCTTATTGGACATATATGAAACAGCAATCCGTACTCTCATAAGCCTCGAAGTCAGAGACACACGAGCATCTGTCCAAAGGCGTCAAACTATCATTTTTACTTTGGAAACACTTGTCAGCATCTCGTTGCTCCGCAGTCCTTAGTTGGCTTGCAGCCTCTTGTCGCGCTCTGTAATCGCTCTGCTTTATCTCCGCCTGGCTTTGGATGGGACTACTTTCAGATTACTGGGTGCATAAAAAGCACAAAACAATTTAGCTTCCTGTGTCTTTAGCTTACTAAGGTCTTTTGTATGCCTGCATGAAATGTATGAAGTAGGTGTCCCAATACTTTCATCCATATAGCACATGGTCTCCTTGCACAAAACCACTTGGTGTAAGTCAGACTGGCACAGCTCAGCCATGACATAATCACCGTCTAAAGAGCGTTCATATCCCTCCTCACACCGCAGGCCTCTCTGGGCTTCATCAAGTCCCAGAAACTCTGAGTGACCTCAGCCTACGCTATCCAAACACCAACACTTTTCCAGAGTGGACCACTGTCACCAGCAGCGTTCATTACTACGAATGCTCACCAAGTACGCAAATATTACTCAGTTGGCAGCTTCTCTTCCGGAACATGTGCCAGGAAGGGTTTGTAATTATCCAATTATACATGTCGCGTTCACATGTCACAGAAACATTTTGTTTTTGTAGCCCTCAGCTGGGTAAACTCCCAACAGTTCCTCTGACATGACTTTGACATTTTTAAGGATGTCCTAAAAATGCAGAGTAAGCATCAGAAGGCAGACAAACAAGTAGAGCAGTGTAATTATAAGATAAGTGAAAGCTCTCTAATGGCTGCATGGTCTAAAGGGCACGGGGGCCCAAATCCAGAATGGGAATGACCAAGTTCAGTTCAAAATGTGACAAACACATTTTTGCAGCAAATTCCTAAAAACACTAGAGTGCTCCTGTTGTACAGGTAAGGAGGAACTTGGACCACTGTAAACACATTAGCACATGGGTGTCAAACTCTGGCCAGCGGGCCAAATTTGGCCCGCCGTGTAATTTCACTTGGCCCTTGAGGCGATATCAAATCAACACTAGAGCTGGCCCGCCGATTATATACAGCGGCGGTGCCGCGGTACCACCGCATTCACCGCTAATTCTCATACTTGCCAACCCTCCGGGGAAACTCCCATATTTCAGTGCCCCTACCTACAATCGTCACGTCGGCATTTAACCTAGACCAACGAGTGCTGGCCCAGTCACATAATATGTGCGGCTTCTGCACGCACACACAAGTAAATGCAACGCATACTTGATCAACAGCGATACAGGTTACACTGATGGTGGCCATATAAATAACTTTAACACTGTTAGAAATATGCGCCACACTGTGAACCCACACCAAACAAGAATGACAAACACATTTCGGGAGAACATCTGCACTGTAACACAACAGAACAAATACCCAGAATCCCATGCAGCCCTAACTCTTCCGGGCTGCAATACATACCCCTGCTCCCACCAATCCCGCCCACCTCAACCGACGCACGGGGAATAGAGTTAGGGCTGCATGGGATTCTGGGTATTTGTTCTGTTGTGTTATGTTGTGTTACGGTGCAGATGTTCTCCCGAAATGTGTTTGACATTCTTGTTTGGTGTGGGTTCACAGTGTGGCGCATATTTCTAACAGTGTTAAAGTTATTTATATGGGGACCATCAGTGTAACGTGTATCGCTGTTGATCAAGTATGCGTTGCAATCACGTGTATGTGCCTACAGAAGCCGCACATATCTTGTGGCTGGGCCGGCACGTTGTTAGAATGGATGAAAAGCGGACGTGACGACAGCTCGTAGAGAACATTAAAGGCCTTTAAGGCACGCCCCCAAGACTGTGGTCCGGTTGGACTACGAGATATAATGACTGATGAACACCTTCGTTCGATAATGAAGGTTGCCTCAGCTCAAAGCCTGATCCCCGACATTAATGAACTAGCATCCAAGAAAAGATGCCAGGTATCTGACTTGAGCGCATCAGATTAGATCAGTGTGTTGCAAACTGAGCAATTTAAAGTCCTGAATGGTTGGTTTATTCATTGTTATTTTATTTTCAAATGTATTAGCCTGTGGAAAAAGTTAATGTTGATATTTACCTCCGAAGGCTGCAAATAGAAAAGAGGCATTGCATTTTTATTTAAATTGTATTTGATATGCCATTGATATTTTTTTATTATTATTATTATTATTTGAAACTCGATTTTGCATGTCACTATAAAGTTATATAAGCCTTGCTTGTTCAATATTCAATGCAAAACTTGTTTGGGTCCCTATTAAAAGGTTAATTTGTTCAACGTTGGCCCGCGGTTTGGTCAGTTTTAAATTTTGGCCCACTCTGTATTTGAGTTTGACAGCCCTGCATTAGCAGATCTTTGCATTCAATCAATCAATCAATGTTTATTTATATAGCCCTAAATCACAAGTGTCTCAAAGGGCTGTACAAGCCACAACGACATCCTCTGTACAGAGCCCACATACGGGCAAGGAAAACTCACCCCAGTGGGACGTCAATGTGAATGACTATGAGAAACCTTGGAGAGGACCGCATATGTGGGTAACCCCCCCTCTAGGGGAGACCGAAAGCAATGGATGTCGAGTGGGTCTAACATAATATTGTGAAAGTCCAACACATCAGCGAAAGTCCAGTCCATGGTGGGGCCAGCAGGAACCATCCCGAGCGGAGACGGGTCAGCAACGTAGAGATGTCCCCATCCGATGAACAGGCTAGCGGTCCACCCCGGAGCAGAGTAGAAAAGAAAAGAAAAGAAACGGCAGATCAACTGGTCTAAAAAGGGAGTCTATTTAAAGGCTAGACTATACAAATGAGTTTTAAGATGAGACTTAAATGCTTCTACTGAGGTAGCATCTTTAACTTTTACCGGGAGGGCATTCCATAGTATTGGAGCCCGAATAGAAAACGCTCTATAGCCCGTAGACTTTTTTGGGCTCTGGGAATCACTAATAAGCCGGAGTTCTTTGAACGCAGATTTCTTGTCGGGACATATGGTACAATACAATCGGCAAGATAGGCAGGAGCTTGACCGTGTAGTATTTTATACGTAAGTAGTAAAACCTTAAAGTCGCATCTTAGGTGCACAGGAAGCCAGTGCAAGTGAGCCAGTATAGGCGTAATATGATCAAACTTTCTTGTTTTTGTCAAAAGTCTAGCAGCCGCATTTTGTACCATCTGTAATCTTTTAATGCTAGACATAGGGAGGCCCGAAAATAAAACGTTACAGTAATCGAGACGAGATGTAACGAACGCATGGATAATGATCTCAGCATCGTTTGTGGACAAAATGGAACGAATTTTAGCGATATTACGGAGATGAAAGAAGGCCGTTTTAGTAACGCTCTTAATGTGTGACTCAAGAGTTCAAATCCCAGCCGAGTCATACCAAAGACTATAAAAATGGGACCCATAACCTCCCTGCTTGGCACTCAGCAACAAGGGGTTGGAGTTGGGGGTTAAATCACCAAAATGATTCCCGGGCGCGGCGCCGCTGCTGCCCACTGCTCCCCAAGGGGATGGGACAAATGCAGAGGACAAATTTCACCACATCTAGTGTGTGTGTGACAATCATTGGTACTTTAATCTTTAATCTTAAACGAGAGAGTTGGGTCGAAGATAATACCTAGATTCTTTACCGAGTCGCCTTGTATAATTGTTTGGTTGTCAAATGTTAAGGTGGTATTATTAAATAGATGTCGGTGTTGAGCAGGACCGATAATCAGCATTTCCGTTTTCTTAGCGTTGAGTTGCAAAAAGTTAGCGGACATCCATTGTTTAATTTCATTAAGACACGCCTCCAGCTGACTACAATCCGGCGTGTTGGTCAGCTTTAGGGGCATGTAGAGTTGGGTGTCATCCGCATAACAGTGAAAGCTAACACCGTATTTGCGTATGATGTCACCTAGCGGCAGCATGTAAATACTAAAGAGTGCAGGGCCAAGAACCGAACCCTGGGGAACTCCGCACGTTACCTTAACATAGTCCGAGGTCACATTGTTAAGGGAGACACACTGCATCCTGTCAGTAAGATAAGTGTTAAACCAAGACAAGGCTAAGTCTGACATCCCAATACGCGTTTTGATACGCTTTAATAAAATATTATGATCAACAGTATCGAAAGCGGCGCTAAGATCAAGAAGCAGCAACATAGATGACGCATCAGAATCCATCGTTAGCAATAGATCATTAGTCATTTTTGCGAGGGCTGTCTCCGTAGAGTGATTTGCCCTGAAACCGGATTGAAAAGGTTCACAGAGATTGTTAGACGCTAAGTGTTCATTTAGCTGCTGTGCGACAATTTTTTCGAGGATTTTCGAGATAAACGGAAGGTGGGACACCGGCCGGTAGTTCCCCATGAGGTCAGGATCGAGGTTAGGTCTTTTGAGCAGAGGATGAATAACCGCTTTTTTGAATGCAAGGGGAACAGTACCAGAGGAAAGTGATAAGTTTATAATATTTAACACCTATGGACCTAATAAAACAAAAAGCTCCTTGATAAGTTTCCCAGGAATTGGGTCAAGTAAACATGTTGTTTGTTTTGTCCCATTTACACATTTTAACAATTCCTCCAATGTTATTTCATCAAAGAGAGAGAAACTATTTTGGAGGGCAGTGTCCGTCATATATACAGTCGTATCTGTGTTAATAGAACCCAGTTGTAGCTGAGATGCATTGTCTTTAATCTCTTTTCTAATGACTTCAATTTTCTTATTAAAGAAATTCATAAAGTCATCTGCTGAGTGGGTGGAGCTACTGGGAGGAGTCCCTTGTTGGGTTAGCGATGCTACTGTACTAAACAAAAATTTAGAATCATTTTTGTTGAGGTGGATGAGATTTGAGTAATATTTAGCTTTAGCTGAGGTAAGCATGCGTTTATAAGTTATTAAACTATCCCTCCATGCTTGATGGAAAACCTCAAGTTTAGTCGCACGCCATTTGCGTTCCAGCTTTCTACATGATAATTTCTGGGCTTTAGTTTCTTCTGTAAACCATGGGGTATGCCTTTTAGGGGCCCTTTTTAGCTTTAGCGGTGCTACACTATCAATGGTGTCGCGCAGGGCGTCGTTAAAGTTGTTAGTGAGGTTATCAATAGAGCCCACATAATTTGGGAATGGTGCCATTACCGAAGGCAGTAGGTCAGTAAGAGTCGTCGTTGTGGCAGCATTAATGTTGCGGCTGCTATAGTAGTTATTATTATTATTATTGGTTTGTTGACAATGAGTCAGAACTTCGAATTTTATAAGGTAATGATTGGACATTACTTTAGTGTACGGGAGTATCGTAACTTTGGAGGTGGTGACACCCCTGACGAGCACTAGATCTATCGTATTACCGTTGCGATGCGTGGGTTCATTTATTATTTGTGTAAGACCACAGCTATCAATTATAGTCTGGAGCGCCACGCATGGAGGGTCCGATGGGGTATTCATATGGATGTTAAAGTCTCCCATTATGATTATATTGTCGGCGTGCGTCACTAGATCAGCAACGAACTCTGAAAATTCATTGATAAAGTCCGAATAGGGCCCTGGGGGGCGGTAGATGACAGCCAGGTGTAGAGGCAGCCGTGTGACAAACCTCACAGTAAGCACCTCAAACGAGTTATATTTATTATTTAGGTCCGAGGTAAGGCTAAAGTTTTTGTTGTATAATAGTGCAACACCCCCACCCCTTTTAATGGGACGGGCAATATGCGTTCCCGTATAGCCAGGAGGAGACGCCTCACCCAGCGCAAAAAATGTGTCTGGTTTGAGCCAGGTCTCGGCTAGACCAACTACATCAAGATTGTTGTCTCTAATGACTTCATTTACTAATAACGTTTTGGAAGACAATGACCTTATGTTTAAAAAGCCCATATTATAGGTAGTGGGCTGTTTTGAGGAGTTTTTGTTGAAAGTATCCGTAGTAGCAATATTAATAATGTTACGTTTATTATGCGTAGTGCACTTTAAATAATTTCGACCATATCTAGGAAATGATATGACAGGAATTTTTAGATTGTTTGCCACCTCAGTAAAATGCATGTCCACCTCTGACGCACAAAAAAACATTATGTGAGTTGTATATTATTCTAAGAGAATTGCTATGTGTGCAGGGATTATCCAGCCTGGCGCTGGCTAGTTCTAGCTTAACAGACTCCTTATTAGCGCTTCTTTGTGGATTAGCATTTAACTTTTTCGTTAGCCCTGCTAACAACAACGCCTTTAGCTTTGTTGTTAGCCCCGCCCGACACCCCCGCTTCTGCTTCCGAGCGCACCGCTTACGTCTCTTTCGTTGACGGTCTCCACTGGTAGTGGACGCCGCTGCTTCAAAGGCCACTGCTGGATGTAGCTCGCGAAGAATTCCCAAGCTAGCGAGTAGGTCCACCGTACACGCATCTTTCAGCCCAAAATGGCCCGATCTCTCCACATCCAGAATCGTAAGTCGGTCGTAAGTGATCACGGAGTGAACACGCTGTGAGCCAGCCATGAAATTGACTGAATTGAGGGGTATTTTTGCCAAATCGCTCTACACTTCCAAGAGCGCTCGCAAGAAGCTGCCGCCATGAAGCGCCGCCATCTTGGACATGTTAACCTTGCTAGCAAACATAGAACCTATACGGTCCAAAAATGTTCATTTACATAACAGAGGCGTTCCTCAAGGCACCCCCTTAAGTCTTCTCTTTTGTGGCAGTTACACATTTTTTTCTTAATGTGATTTGTGTACTGTAACTAAGGTGTTGTAGCTGGTTTACAGTTCGTAGTCATTTCTTCAACTTCTTTAGTTATACTAGTGGTGTTCCTCAAGGTTCCATTTTAGGTCCTCTCTTTTTCATCATTTGGGCTTTTCAACTGGTGGCCCATGAGTTCAGTTAAAAACATTTGTGAGAAACTCACTTTTTTGCAAGAGATTCTTAAAAAACACCAGACTGTTGTCATAGAGATGATCTTTGACAAACGTTTTTTGCAGAATGTTCTTAAAAACAGCAGCGCGCTCCTGTAACTCTGACAAAATAAAGAGACCAAAATCAAATGTCTACTGTAGAGGACACTGGCTCTCTGGGATGTATAAAATAAAACTAACAGTGAAGTGCGAAGTCCAGCCCCACAGTCCTTAGCTTTCAGGAAATATGGCCTCCAAAACAATATGGTTGAATATCTCTGGGCTAAGGCCATGGCAGCAGCTCAGGCACCAGCCGTGTTAGTCTGTTTACCCTGGCTAATCGCTACAGCTACAGGGTCCCGTGCGCTGTGGCAGCAGTCCCAGGAACACGCATTCCTCCGAGTGGCTTTAAATAACTCCTCCCAATACCCCCCACCCCCCACCTCTAAATGGGAGGAGAGTGTTAAAGATGGTAAAGAAGGCCGTTTGTTTGAGTTGCAAGTTGCTAAACTGCTCCTGAACACCAAGCACACACTCACACGTGCAAACATGCACACTGTTCACTTGTGACGTTCCCAAAAAACAAACCTAATTGCTGCTTTGTTTTCCAACCATTATTTTACTGCGATGCTTTTCCTTGCAGCTAGTGCAACTGACTGTTTTTTTTATTTTATTTTTTATTTTTTTGCAGAAAGCGATGACAAGGAGGAATTTGATTTGACTTGCAGTGGTGGCCTCACAACTTGATTATTACCTTGTGTGGACGCTTTTAACCTCTAATAGGCCGCCTCAGGGAACATTCTATTTACACCCTGATTAAATGTACGTACTGTACACTTAATTAGGGTGTAAATAGAATGAGATGTACAGTATGTAAACACATGGCCTACGGTACACATAGAGGGTGAATTGGGAAAAAGGAAGAGCATCTCTTCAAAAATCTGTCAGGACTCGGTTCTTGGGTTTTGTTTCTCCAGAAGGCAACGGAAAATTGGCGCGGGCAAGACGTGAATTTAAATACATGGTTTTAATTTTAACACTCAAAAGGGTATAAACAAAAAGCGCTCCCAACGGAGGTAAAAACTTGACTATGAAAACAAAACTTGCACAAAGGCAGAAACTATGAACAATGAAACAAAAACACTAACTGTGGCATTAATAAACAAAACTTACTTGACAAGGAACTGTGAACATGACATGAAGTAGAGGGATGAAAAAGTGTGAGGTCGCCAGGACGAACAACAGAAACACAGATTTAAATAGTGACATGATCCGTGAAAACAGGTGCGTGACTCAAACGTGAAACAGGTGCGTGACAGGACAGGTGAAAACTAATGAGTTGCTATGGAAACAAACAAACAAGGAAGTGCAACCAGGAACTAAAAAGAGTCCAAAAAACAAACACATGGCCAAAACAAAACATGATAAACAGACATGACAAAATCAGTCTAAACTTCTACAGTACATTTCCTGGCTTCTGTTATTTGCCCATACAGGGTCTTGAACATACCAAGCAACCAAAGCACTACAACTATTTATCAGCTGAAAAGTAGGTATGGGTATTAAAAACAAACATTAGGTTCTGTAGTCAGGCACAATGGCAGACACTATTTAATAAGAACCATCAGAGGAGACTGTTAATCAGACTAAAACTCTTTTTTGTAGATTGCATCAACGCCAGCACTATTACTAGAGTAGTATTCACATCTGCTCAGCATAAAAAGTAACCAAACAGCAACCAAAATACTAATTAGGAACATTTTTAAATTGAAACACACACTTGTGGAGAGGTCATTTATGTCTCAACAAAAATGAAATTATTCACAGCGCTTCACTTTTTCCACATATTGGTATGTTACAGCTTTATTCCAAATTGTATTAAAATCATTTTTGTCCTCAAAGTTCTGCACAGTTTTTTTTGACATTGTTGAATTTTTTATTTGTTTTTAAACTAAGAAATCACATGTACATACGTATTGGCAACCTTTGTTTAATACTTTGTTGATGCACCTTTGGAAGCAATTACATCCTCAAGTCTTTTTTAATACCACAAGCTTGGCACACCTATATTTAGGCAGTTTCGCTTATTCCTATTTTCCCATTCCTCTTTGCAGCACCTCTCAAGCTCCATCAAGTTGGATGAAAGCATCGGTGCGCAGCAGATTTGGCGGGCCACTCAAGGACAATTAGAGTTGTCGTGAAGCCATTTCTTTGACATCCTGGCTGTGAATTTAGGGTTGTTGTCCTGCGGAAAGATGAACTGTCGTCCCAGTCTGAGTTCAACAGCGCTCTGGAGCACGTTTTCATTCAGGATGTTTCTGTACATTGCTGCATTCATCTTTCCCTCTATCCTGACTCGTCTCCAAGTTCCTGCCTCTGAATAAAACATCCCCACAGATCACCCTGCTTCACTGTAGGGGTGGTATTGGCCTGGTGATGAGCGGTGCCTGGTTTCCTCCAAACACGACGCCTGGCACTCACGCCAAAAAGTTCAATCTTCGTCTAATCAGACCAGAGAATTTTGTTTCTCATTTGCATGTTCTCCCCGTGACTGCGTGGGTTCCCTCCGGGTACTCCGGCTTCCTCCCACCTCCAAAATCATGCACCTGGGGATAGGTTGATTGGCAATACTAAATTAGCCCTAGTGTGTGAATGAGAGTGTGAATGTTGTCTGTCTATCTGTGTTGGCCCTGTGATGAAGTGGCGACTTGTCCAGGGTGTGCCCCGCCTTCCGCCCGAATGCAGCTGAGATAGGCTCCAGCACCCCCCGCGACCCCAAAAGGGACAAGCGGTAGAAAATGGATGGATAATCCGAGGATTTTTCAGGTGCATTTTAGCAAACTTTTACAAAGTAAAGGCTTCCGTCTGGCCACTATACAATACAGACTTAATTTGTGGATTGTTGCAGGGATAGTTGTCCTTCTGGAAGGTTCTCCTCTCTCCACAGAGGAGTGCAGTAGCTCTGACAGAGTGACAATCGTGTTCTTGGTCAACTCCCTGACAAGGGCGCTTCTCCCCCGATCGCTCAGTTTAGATGGCTGGCCATCTTTAGGAAGATTCCTGGTGGCTCCAAACTTCTTCCATTAACGGATGATGGAGGCCACTGTGCTCATTGGGAACTTCAAGGTAGCAGATGTTTTTCTGTGTCCTTCCCCAGATTTGTGCCTCGAGACAATCCTGTCTCGGAGGTCAATTCCTACGACTTCATTTTTGGTTGGTGCTCTTGCCATATACTGTCAAGTGTGGCACCTTATATATAGACAAGTGTGTGCCTTTCCAAATCACATCCAACCAACTGAATTTTCTACAAGGGGACTCCAATTAAACTGTAGAAACATCTCAAGGATGATCGGTGGAAACAGGATGCACCTGAACTCACCTTTGAGCTTCATGGCAAATGCTGTGCATTCTTACAGTATGTACATGTGATTTCTTAGTTTTTAATTTTTAATAAAAATGCTGAAATTTCTAAAAAAAAAAACAAAAAAAAACTTTCTCACATTTTCATTTATTATGGTGTATTGTGTGTAGAATCTTGAGGACTAAAATGAATGTATTCCATTTTGGAATGAGGCTGTAACATAACAAAATGAGGAAAAAGTGAAGAGCTGTGAATACTTTCCGGATGCACTGTATTTTATGTAATTTGGCTTGATTTAATTATATCAAAATTAATCTATTTAAATACAACTTTAATTGGTTCTGTGGCAGAGCTTGTAACCTAAAATACTGAAAACATCACAATTCAACATACTTTTGAACAAGAACAACTAATTTTGGGATAGCAACTATTGTATCAAAAACAATACAATAGAATGTACTGCAAACTACTACACTAGTTTCATGAAGTAACATAATAATGTACTGCATCTACCTTGAAGAGTGGACATCTACAGTATCTCCTTCAAGCTGCTTCTCCGTCAAACAGCTTTTCCATATTTTCATGGATAAATGTCCACCATTTAGATATTCTTTTAACATTCTTATCTGGCATTATGGACTCTTTCTGCTTCAGTATATATGGCTCAGACGAGCAGTGATACACTCGAATTGCTACGCCAAGTCGGCTACACGCCCGGTCATGATTTTGATGATTTATTTCTTTAATTCAATGAATGTGATCCGCTTCTTCTTCTCAGCACTCTCCTTGAAAAAAGTTGTGTCAATGTTAGTGAGTCGAACCTGGATATTTCGGTCAAATTTTACGGTGTTCATTGCGGCATTCCCTACACCAAAAGGCGGTGGGGAGGTTTGTAACCCAAAACATAATTATCCGAGAGAGAGCTCGTATCCCAAAAAGCGCGCGAGTTGGGACATTCGTAAACTGAGGTACCATTGTACAAACCCCGTTTCCATATGAGTTTGGAAATTGTGTTAGATGTAAATATAAACGGAATACAATGATTTGTAAATCCTTGTCAACCCATATTCAATTGAATGCACTACAAAGACAAGATATTTGATGTTCAAACTCATAAACTTTATTTATTTTTTTCAAATAATAATTAACTTAGAATTTCATGGCTGCAACACGTGCCAAAGTAGTTGGGAAAGGGCATGTTCACCACTGTGTTACATGGCCTTTCCTCTTAACAACACTCAGTATATGTTTGGGAACTGAGGAGACACATTTTTTAAGCTTTTCAGGTGGAATTCTTTCCCATTCTTGCTTGATGTACAGCTTAAGTTGTGGTATTTTAGGCTTCATAATGCGCCACACATTTTCAATGGGAGACAGGTCTGGACTACAGGCAGGCCAGTCTAGTACCCGCACTCTTTCACTATGAAGCCACGTTGATGTAACACGTGGCTTGGCATTGTCTAGCTGAAATAAGCAGGGGCGTCCATGGTAACGTTGCTTGGATGGCAACATATGTTGCTCCAAAACCGGTATGTACCTTTCAGCATTAATGGCGCCTTCACAGATGTGTAAATTACCCATGTCTTGGGCACTAATACACCCCCATACCATCACAGATGCTGGCTTTTCAACTTTGCGCCTATAACAATCCGGATGGTTCTTTTCCTCTTTGGTCCGGAGGACACGACGTCCACAGTTTCCAAAAACAATTTGAAATGTGGACTCGTCAGACCACAGAACACTTTTCCACTTTGTATCAGTCCATCTTAGATGAGCTCAGGCCCAGCAAAGCCGACTGCGTTTCTGGGTGTTGTTGATAAACGGTTTTCGCCTTGCATAGGAGAGTTTTAACTTGCACTTACAGATGTAGCGACCAACTGTAGTTACTGACAGTGGGTTTCTGAAGTGTTCCTGAGCCCATGTGGTGATATCCTTTACACACTGATATCGCTTGTTGGTGCAGTACAGCCTGAGGGATCGAAGGTCACGGGCTTAGCTGCTTACAGTGATTTCTCCAGTTTCTCTGAACCCTTTGATGATATTATGGACCATAGATGGTGAAATCCCTAAATTCCTTGCAATAGCTTGTTGAGAAAGGTTTTTCTTAAACTGTTCAACAATTTGCTCACGCATTTGTTGACAAAGTGGTGACCCTCGCCCCATCCTTATTTGTGAATGACTGAGCATTTCATGGAATCTACTTTTATACCCAATCATGGCACCCACCTGATCCCAATTTGCCTGTTCACCTGTGGGATGTTCCAAATAAGTCTTTGATGAGCATTCCTCAACTTTATTAGTATTTATTGTCACCTTTCCCAACTTCTTTGTCACGTGTTGCTGGCATCAAATTCTAAAGTTAATGATTATTTGCAAAAAAAAATGTTTATCAGTTTGAACATCAAATATGTTGTCTTTGTAGCGTATTCAACTGAATATGGGTTGAAAATTATTTGCAAATCATTGTATTCCGTTTATATTTACATCTAACACAATTTCCCGACTCATATGGAAACGGGGTTTGTACATGCTAAACAAATGGCAACTGCTTCTTCCTACTCCTTTTCGAACAGAGAAACTGGAAATTTTGATGTATCATGTTGTATGCATGCATGTTCGAAATAAACTCAAACTTCTCAAGTGAGTCACAGCTTTTCTTCCTGTCATTCACAGACACACCAGTGGCCTGGGGAAATGCATTTATAATGCAAATGCTGTAATCGTAGAGAAGTTAAGAAATATTATATCCTGTTTTATTGTAATCTACAAGTTGGTATTTCAATGGTATTGAAAAAAATATTTTAAAAAGAGAGCTTGAGAGTGTTAGCGTCTTTTCCAAACCAAAAACACGAGTGGAGTATGTGTGTGGGGTGGCTTTAAGGTAAAATAAACAAATCCTCTAAATAGGCACGGCGCAAAACCAAACTGTATTTAACAGACTTGTCTTCGTTTTCAGACTCCCATGGACCTCTGACCTGTGCCGGGGGAAGGCAAAACAAACCGCATGGTTACTACTATCATTCACTCCAACTACTGGAGAGAACCACATGAGAAATCCCAGAATAGACCTATATGCTAATGATAATGAGGTCCATTTTCAGCGAGCCCAGACCTGACATATCAGGTCAACAGAAACACAGATTGCAGAGCAACAGGATATATATTTTAAAAAAAAGGTGTTGGAAAATGATGATGGATGGGATGCCTCTGGGGTAACAAAAACATTTGGGAACATTTGACAAAAATAACTGTTCAACTATGCGGGAAATGTATAAAATTCATCATATTAAAAAAGGTTTCTCTCAAATGTTCTAAATCCCACAGCTGACATTAGGGGATTTTTTTGTATTGCATCATAGCTGCTTGCAATCCAGTAGATCCCAAGTGAGTGAGTGGCCACTGTGTGAGTGGTTTACTCTTTCATTTTACAAATGAACATGACAGATTTTGCAACTGTATTACTAGATAAAATTTTAGCTATATAATTAAATGATTGCCACCCCCACTAGTTAGCTTTCTGACAGAATCTTAACGTTTTTAATAATAACATGCACTTGTAATCCACCTTTTTTAATTTGATCGTCATTTGATTGCGTATGTGAGTATTAAGACGCTATACATCCGGTTTAACTACATTTACAAAATAAAAATGTCTTACACTACGATCATGCTTTGTCAAAAAGGATTGACACCGGATCTGGTAGTTTTTTGGCACCAACCAAAACCAGCCCATCCTACTAGGCACCGATTCACGTAAGAACCAGCGGTGCCATGTTTCAGTGCCTGGGTTGCGCCTGACGTCACGTCTGTTTGAATCAGCACCAGCGAGTGGCGAGTACTTGCTGAGAGAAAAACAGGCGATTCCGAAGCGGACATGCTCTTAGTAATCTTGCAACTCATCAATGTTTCATGACAAAAACCCAACCATGCCAAATAGAAAACACTCTAAAGTGGGGCTCGTCTTTCCCAAATGCGATGGCGACGTAGATTATGCTTGTTGCTTTTTTGACGCCAAAATCACGGCAAGTGGCGGCCAATGTGAGGAAGCACCTGGTTAAACACAGGATTTTTCTCATGGCTGAAGAGTGCAACCAAATTAGATGTACAGCTGCAACTCCTGCATTTGGCACCTCTAGCGACTCTGCTGCAGCCAACAACACGGGGAAGAGATGGCGTTAATTTGGTGACGATAACAGCGACATCATCATCCTCCACATCTGCTCCAGGTAAAAAGTCTATTGTATTAGAATACGTTAGCTTTGCATTTTAACTTGCAATACTTATAATCAGTTCCGTTCCTTGTACTGTACTTTGTAATGTTAATGTAAAGTTTTTGCATCACTTTATTTGTAGTTTAATACTTTTGAAAAACGAAAAAAAATTGGTCTTTATTTTTCTCCATCCTATTTTGCTTATTTGTTTTTAACTTAATTGCCTTAATTGCCTCCATGGACCCCATCACATATTTTCCAGATGGAAAAAAAAAGGAGTACATAGATCCAGGTTTTATTTTGGGCAATACTAAGAAAATAACACTGCATTGTTGTAGTTAAGTGTTTTTATGTTGAAGAAATTTGCAAAACAATTGCAAACATGTTACTATACAAATAATTGGATATTTTTTTTGATATATTTGATGGTCAATCGATAAAGAAAAATAAATATGTTACATTTAAACATTTTAAGATTTAATAAATATTTTGAACATGAACATGAACACACACAAAAGTACCAAAAATTGGTACCGTTGAGTACCGGTATTGATTCCCAGGTACCGGGAGTACCGTAGGATTTAAATGTGATAAGGTACCCATCCCTATTTGTAAGATATGTTTTGTAATGTTATTCTGTGATATTTGCACCTGAAGAAATGCTACTACATTAGTTGAGGAATATGTGTAAATTATTGTATTACATGTTCTGGTCGAGTCCTCAATTACAGAATGATGAGCAGCCTGAATATGACATTTTATTACTTGATAGGGAAGGTTCTAACATTGCCATGCAGAAATATGAAGACCATTATCTTGTACAACATGTAATGTACAGAATATCAGAAGCATTTATTCAGGTAGAAATACCACAGGTTACAGCTGGGATAGGCTCCTTTGACTGTATTTGCTTTATATGTGCAATTTAGCCTAGAAAGTCACAGTTTAATAGGGTTCTACATTGAGGATTCTAAAAACACATTCAAAAACAACATGGATCCCAGCATTGGAAGTTCTGCACTAAATAAAATAATAAATAAAGCAAGGATGTTGACTCTTAAGACACATTTTATCAAATTTTGGCCATGAGGTGATATTTATCTGCTGGCAGAGCTCCAAAAAGGAAAGAAATTAACAAAATAATATTTTGGTCCTTCTCGGCATGAATTAGCCCAAATGGTCTTTGTACACGCTGCATGCTATTTCTGCACACTCAAGCAGGTCAGGCTCATCTCACGTCACAAATATGGAAAACTCTTCATATTGTTGCTTCTATAACCGCCACCGATTTAACACAAGGGAGAGAAATTTCCACTCGTCCACTCACGCACACATTCCAGCCCCTCGCACAAAACTACACACATCTCATGTGCCGAGTGACGACAAAACCTTCCTTCGGCTGTAGCCACAACTCAGCAAAGGAGACGTTTCTTTTTCTTTTGTTGGATGACAAAAGCAAGGCGGAGGTGCTTTCTACAGGAGCACTTTCCACCTTGCAATGACCAAGCGTATTCCAGGAATTTAAAATGTGACTCTCGAATTATTTGACACAGCAGCTGCAAAATGTGACACTAACACATCAACAGGAGTAGAGCCGGCAGGATATGAATGAAATAATAATTCTTGTCTGCGAGTTGAACGCCACGTCAGGCTAGTAAATCTTAGCTCCTTGGAATAACATTAAAAGGGACTGCAGTGTTTTATTTTCCTGAGCTGATGGTGAACCCTCTTTCTTCTATATTTATACTTGGAAACAACACCATGAACTCTGCACATGATGTCATTAAATACAGTACAGTGTGCCTGTAAAGCAGAATCCAAATTTACAACTACAGCATGCAACTTCTCACTTAAAGCAACTTAAAAAGGAGAATACACTGATACAATTATGCAAATCCTTAGATAATTGTCATTGGATTAATTGTTGAGGATTCATGGTGATAAGTTTTAACAGTCACCATTTTGTGGTGGTCAAGTGTTTAGTGTATCAGAACAAAAACATTTAGTGTTAAGGTTCGCGCCTCAGTTGAGGTAGATTTTTATTTATTTAAAGAATGTGTTCAATGATTTTTTACAATATTACATTGTAGGTATAACGTACAGTGGTACATCAACTTAAAAGTGTACTGAGATAAGAGTTGGCCTCTGATTATTGCTTAAAGGTGAAAGCAAAAATGTTATAATCGCTGTGAATTGGCGTAGGACATGTCACAGATCTGCAAAAAAAAACATCTGGTCCTTACTCGCTAGCATTAGCTTATAGCTAGAGATCAACTTAACTTTGTTTTTACAACCCTAGACAGGAGAAAGGACAGTGCTGAGGAGAAAAAGCGGAAAATATTGATTGATTTAGAGAAATAAGTCATCAAAAACATGACCCAGCGTGTTACTCAACTTGGCAAAGCAATTTGAGTGCATCACTGCTAGTCTGCATCATACTGAAGCAGAATGTTAAAATAATATCTGAACGGCATTTATCCATGACAATATAGAGAAGCTGCTGACGGAGAAACAGCTGGAAGGAGACACAGTAGAAGTCTACTCTCCAATGCTGTCCATTTTTTATTACATTACTTCATGAAACTACCGTACGTGTTAGTAATATATTCTGTTGTCTTGTTTTTAATAAATGTATTAATATTGATTTAAATTAATTTCAATGTGAGGCGTTCATTTGAGATTTAAATGTTTCGCAAGCTCTGTTACAGAACCACATTTATTCGTAAGTTGAGGAACTACTGTAGCAGCTTTTAGCTAACCTGAATATTTACAAGAGTCTTCTTGATACACTGACAACACACTGAATTACCCTCTTTGAAAAGCTCTATTTTGATGTGTTGTGAAAGCAGACATATATTATCCAATTTATTTAATTTCTTGAAAGTTTAATGAAAATGTACACATAACTTTTTGAGCGATCTACAGTGGAATAAAGGAAACTGAGTGAACCCTGTTGTCAGTCATCCACTATCTTTGTCTCTATGGGAGTAGGTGGGACCACACACAGAAGTTGAAGCTCGTAAAACATAAGGTAACAGAGCTAGAAATAATCCGGATCAACCCCGTAATGTAAAGACTTGTTCCCTATCCCATTTTTGACATTTCCTGAAAGTTTCATGAAAATCCACCAATAGTCTTTTGAGCTATTTTACTAATTATCTAAATAACTGACAAACCCAAGCAATCACATAAGATAAAAAGAATGAACATTAAGGACCTAATTTACTAAAGGTTTGTGTGTACTAAAGCACGTGCAAACTTGATAGCACACACAAAGCTGATCTACTAATCGTGGGCAAAGTGGATTGTGTCTGTTAAGTGAGCGGAAAATGGCGTGCAATCCATTTGGCTTCGCTGATCATCAAAATACCCACAACACTGGGAGGAGAAGATGCAAATATAATTATTTAGTGCACGCAATGTGATTTATCAACACTCATCACTGTTTGCATTTTATTTGACACATGTAAGAGGGATGTGCAAACTGACAGTTACACACATGGCTGCAGAATCAGTGCTCGCTCTGCAAAAGACAGACGATGGACAGACGAGAATCATCCGTCCTACTAGTGTGTCAGAAATAATATTTTTTTGACAAATCCATTTAGCAACACCATTTTATAATTGTATAGTTGCTAGAGGGTGCTAACTTTCCAATGTATTTTACACAGTATATCCTGCCTTCTTATTACGGCTTCTCGTATTTAATGACGTAATTACGTACGTACGCATGCACAATGGCGCTAGGTGTTGTTAGCTAATAATAGCAATTTGGATAACTAGCCCCTGTCATTGAATGTATATTCTATCATAACAACATGCCTGCAAATTGTTCTTTGCTTCACTTGGACTGCTTTTGTATGTGAGCATGCACTCCCTGCGCGTACATGTTGACAAGACCAGTTGAGTGACCGCCGTAACATCATTTGATTTGGGCTGGTAAAAAATGTCATTACATAAACTTTATAATTGTGAAAAATATAGACAATTGTCAAACAAATGTGTTCTGTTAAACCACTGATGGTAAAATAAGGTTTGAAAATTTAAACTGTGAGGAAGTTGCGAACAGCACATTTAAAGGGCTAATTAAAACAAATTCAATTGATGCATTTTGGTGTCCAATTGTATTTTTCACCATTTGTTTTTTTTCCACACAAAATAAATATTATTAAAATATGTATTTTATGAAAATACTTCTTTAAGTATTAATTTTTTTGCGTCTTGAGGAGTCAGTGCAGCCTCTCTCCGATGAGCGCACCTTCGGCGGAAAAAAAGAAAGAAAGAGTGGTTTCATTGTAAATGCACTGCAGGACTGCTTCTATAATACCCATAAAAAGTGGTACATGTCTCCTGCATTCTTGATAACATTGCAAAACGTCGAAGGTAGGAGCATGATAATATGAATGTGCAGTAAATGAGTGTTGCCGAGGTGATGCCCCATATAGCACATGCAAAATGCTCATTAAAATAAGGCAGTCTGCACCAGCTTCCAATTGCACACACAGTCTTAGTAAATCACACGCAACACGCCCACTAATAGTACACACTATTTCATAGATTGCACACGCCATTTACCGCGTGGTATTTAGATTTGGGGGGGGGGGGGGGGGGGGGGGGGTCAAAAATGTGAGCGGGGCATCATGTGTACATGCTGCTCCAGCAAGTTTTTTCTGTTATAATAAGTAGTAACATTGCCTTCTTCATATAATTTGGTTGTTAGCTTCAGTAAGTGCCTGATTCACTAAGATCCAAATACCACGCGCTAAACAGCGCGTGCAATCCATAAAATAGCATGTACTATTAGTGGATGTGTTGTGTGTGATTTACTAAGACTATGTGTGTAATTGAAAAGTGGTGCAGACTGCCTTATTTAAATGAGAATTTTGCCTGTACTACACGAGCCGTCACCACGGAGACACTCTCATTTACTGCACATTCATGTTATCATGCACCTACCTGTGACGTTTTGTTATGTTTTCAAACATGCAGGAGACATCTACCACTTTTTATGGGCATTTTAGAAGCAGTCGTGCGCTGCATCTGCACCATTTCTTTCTTCTTTCTTTTTTTTTTTACCGCTGAATGTGCATGGGAGAGGCTGAGTCTGCTCAATACGCATAAATGCATACTTCAAGAAGTTGTTTTTCATACAAACCCCGTTTCCTTATGAGTTGGGAAATTGTGTTAGATGTAAATATAAATGGAATACAATGATTTGCAAATCATTTTCAACCCATATTCAGTTGAACATATTTGATGTTCAAACTGATAAACATTTTTTTTTTGCAAATAATCATTAAAGGCCTACTGAAACTCACTACTACAGACCACGCAGTCTGATAGTTTATATATCAATGATGAAATCTTAACATTGCAACACATGCCAATACGGCCGGGTTAACTTATAAAGTGCAATTTTAAATTTCCCGCTAAACTTCCAGTTGAAAACGTCTATGTGTGATGACGTATGTGCGTGACGTCAATCGTTGAAACGGAAGTATTCGGACACATTGTATCCAATACAAAAAGCTCTGTTTTCATCTCAAAATTCCACAGTATTCTGGACATCTGTGTTGGTGAATCTTCTGCAATTTGTTTAATGAACAATGAAGACTGCAAAGAAGAAAGTTGTAGGTGGAATCGGTGTATTAGCGGCGGACTACAGCAACACAACCAGGAGGACTTTGAGATGGATAGCAGACGCGCAAGCCGCCGACCTCACCTTGACTTCCTCCGTCTCCGGGCCGCCGACCGCATCTATGATCGTCGCTCCGTCAATCGCTGGAACGCAGGTGAGCAAGGGTGGTGTTGAGCAGATGAGGGCTGGCGTAGGTGGATAGCTAATGTTTTTAGCATAGCTCTGTGAGGTCCCGTTGCTAAGTTAGCTTCAATGGCGTCGTTAGCAACAGCATTGTTAACCTTCGCCAGCCTGGAAAGCATTAACCGTGTAGTTACAGGTACATGGTTTAATAGTATTGTTGATTTGCTGTCTATCCTTCCAGTCAGGGGTTTATTTATTTTGTTTCTATCTGCATTTAAGCCCGATTTGCTATTACGTTAGTTCCGTAGCTAAAGAGCTTCGCCGATGTATTGTCGTGGAGATAAAAGTCACTGTGAATGTCCATTTCGCGTTCTCGACTCTCATTTTCAAGAGGATATAGTATCCAAGGTGGTTTAAAATACAAATCCGTGATCCACAATAGAAAAAGGAGAAAGTGTGGAATCCAATGAACCCTTGTACCTAAGTTACGGTCAGAGCGAAAAAAGATACGTCCTGCACTGCACTCTAGTCCTTCACTCTTACGTTCCTCATCCACGAATCTTTCATCCTCGTTTAAATTAATGGGGTAATCGTCGCTTTCTCTGTCCGAATCGCTCTCGCTGCTGGTGTAAACAATGGGAAAATGTGAGGAGCCTTTCAACCTGTGACGTCACGCTACTTCCGGTACAGGCAAGGCTTTTTTTAATCAGTGACCAAAAGTTGCGAACTTTATCGTCAATGTTCTCTACTAAATCCTTTCAGCAAAAATATGGCAATATCGCGGAATGATCAAGTATGACACATAGAATGGATCTGCTATCCCCGTTTAAATAAAAACAATTCATTTCAGTAGGCCTTTAACTTTAGAATTTGATGAAAGCAACACGTGACAAAGAAGTTGGGAAAGGTGGCAATAAATACTGATAAAGTTGAGGAATGCTCATCAAACACTTATTTGGAACATCCCACAGGTGAACAGGCAAATTGGAAACAGGTGGGTGCCATGATTGGGTATAAAAGTAGATTCCATGAAATGCTCAGTCATTCACAAACAAGGATGGGGCGAGGGTCACCACTTTGCCAACAAATGCGTGAGCAAATTGTTGAACAGTTTAAGAAAAACCTTTCTCAACAAGCTATTGCAAGGAATTTAGGGATTTCACCATCTACGGTCCGTAATATCATCAAAGGGTTCAGAGAATCTGGAGAAATCACTGCACGTAAGCAGCTAAGCCTGTGACCTTCGATCCCTCAGGCTGTACTGCATCAACAAGCGACATCAGTGTGTAAAAGATATCACCACATGGGCTCAGGAACACTTCAGAAACCCACTGTCAGTAACTACAGTTGGTCGCTACATTTGTAAGTGCAAGTTAAAACTCTCCTATGCAAGGCGAAAACCGTTTATCAACAACACCCAGAAACGCAGTCGGCTTCGCTGGGCCTGAACTCATCTAAGATGGACTGATACAAAGTAGAAAAGTGTTCTGTGGTCTGACGAGTCCACATTTCAAATTGTTTTTGGAAACTGTGGACGTCGTGTCCTCCGGACCAAAGAGGAAAAGAACCATCCGGATTGTTATAGGCGCAAAGTTGAAAAGCCAGCATCTGTGATGGTATGGGGGTGTATTAGTGCCCAAGACATGGGTAACTTACACATCTGTGAAGGCGCCATTAATGCTGAAAAGTACATACAACGTTACCATGGTTGCCCCTGCTTATTTCAGCAAGACAATGCCAAGCCACGTGTTACATCAACTTGGCTTCATAGTAAAATAGTGTGGGTACTAGACTGGCCTGCCTGTAGTCCAGACCTGTCTCCCATTGAAAATGTGTGGCGCATTATGAAGCCTAAAATACCACAACGGAGACCCCCGGACTGTTGAACAACTTAAGCTGTACATCAAGCAAGAATGGGAAAGAATTCCACCTGAGAAGCTTAAAAAATGTGTCTCCTCAGTTCCCAAAAGTTTACTGAGTGTTGTTAAAAGGAAAGGCCATGTAACACAGTGGTGAACATGCCCTTTCCCAACTACTTTGGCACGTGTTGCAGCCATGGAATTCTAAGTTAATTATAATTTGCAAAAAAAAATAAAGTTTATGAGTTTGAACATCAAATATCTTGTCTTTGTAGTGCATTCAATTGAATATGGGTTGAAAAGGATTTGCAAATCATTGTATTCCATTTATATTTACATCTAACACAATTTCCCAACTCATATGGAAAAGGGGTTTGTATAAGAAACATTTTGATGTTGAATGTTTTAATGGGGATTATGTGTCTGTGCAGCACAAGTACTGATCCTGCAGCTGTGTTTGCACATTTACCAAATAAAACTCAAAATAGTGCTTGCAAAATAGTGAGGAGGGTTGCGAAATCACATTGCTCGTGATAAATAATTAGATTTGAATTTTCTTCTCCCAGTATTGTGGGCGTTTTGATAATCAGCATATTTTTCATATTAATGAAGACAGGGATGCAAAATGGATTGGACGCCTGCTCCATTTAGCACACGTTTCGTAGATTAGCTTTTCGTGTGCTATCAAGTTTGCACGCGTTTTAGTACACGCAAACCTTTAGTAAATCATGACCTGTGTGTCCAACTCTAACCTGGGGAAGAGGATTGCCCTTTGTCAGGCCTCTACCATCACACCTGTACAACTTGGGCGTGCTACCTGAAGACTAGTTTAACCACAACAAAGTAGCAATCTCTCAGGAGGGACACTAAAAAATGAAAGTAAAATAAATCAAATAAAGTATTCTTCATCCACATTTTATCAACCACCGCAACATTATCTTAACATGATGGCCTACTTCTTAAAATGTATTTAACCTTTAGTAGGACTTCACACACAATAGTTAATATTTACAAAATTGAAAGGTACAGTAGTCTTATGAATAATACAAACCATTTCAAACTAGTTTATCATCAGGTCAGCTGCATCATGTCTCAAACTTTCTGCATTATTCTTATTTAGGCATGGAAACCTAACAACACTGCCACTGCCTACACTCTTGACATGGTAATGTTTTTTTTTTCCAAGATGTGTTTTACTGTACCAACTACAAAGGTGGGTAGTAACGCGCTACATTTACTCCGTTATCTACTTGAGTAACTTTTGGGATAAATTGTACTTCTAAGAGTGTTTTAATGCAACATACTTTTACTTTTACTTGAGTATATTTATAGAGAAGAAACGCTACTTTTACTCCGCTCCATTTATCTACATTCAGCTCGCTACTGGCTACTGATTTTTAGCGATCTGTTAATGCACGCTTTGTTTGTTTTGGTTTGTCAGACAGACCTTCAAAGTAGGATCTATGCATGCCTGCGTTTCACCAATCAGATGCAGTCACTGGTGACGTTTGACTCCGTTTCACCAATCACATGCAGTCACTGGTGACGTTAGACTCCGTTTTACCAATCAGATGCAGTCACTGGTGACGTTTGACTCCGTTTCACCAATCAGATGCAGTCACTGGTGACGTTGGACCAATCAAACAGAGCCAGGCGGTCACATGACCGTCACACGTGGACCCCGACTTAAACAAGTTGAAAAACTTATTCGGGTGTTACCATTTAGTGGTCAATTGTACGGAATATGTACTGTACTGTACAATCTACTAATAAAAGTTTCAATCAATCAATCAAAAGTGTGAAGGAAAAAAGACACTTTTTTATTTCAACCGTACTTCCCGTCAAAAGCCTAAAGACTGACCGCACAGTTCCTGTCTTCACAATAAAAGTGCCGCTCCATCGCACCTGCGCTAACAAAATAAGAGTCTCCGAAAGCCAGCGCAAACAAGCTAGCAAGCTACAGAGTTTGCCGCCAATGTATTTCTTGTAAAGTGTATTAAAACGAATATGGAAGCTGGACAAATAAGATGCCAAAAACCAACCACTTTCATGTGGTATTAGACAGCAAGGAGGAAATTTTTTTCTCCTCCATTTGAAAACGTGGACGTTATCAGCACTACTGTCTGATTCCAATCAATGCAAGTAATCAGAATCAGGTAATATAACAACTTATATTCTTGTCTTCATGAAAGAAAGGAATATATATGTTAAACATGCATGTATATTCATTAAAACACCTTTAACATGTGAACAAAAACGGCAAAATAAATAAATATAAATTATATACTGTATATATATATATATATATATATATATATATATATATATATATATATATATATATATATATATATATATATATATGTGTGTGTGTGTGTATGTATATGTATATATGAGGTAGATCACCTCGACTTGGTCATTTATTAAGTAATTGATTATTGTTGAAAAACTTATTGGGGTGTTACCATTTAGTGGTCAATTGTACGGAATATGTACTGTACTGTGCAATCTACTAATACAAGTTTCAATCAATCAATCAATGAATGCCTACTGAGCCTATGGTGCTGTTAAGTTATTGTGGCTCAATTTGCCTTCATTTTTTTATTTGTATATATTATTAAATATATATTATTGTTTTAGTTGCTTAAGAGGTATTCCTGGCTCTGAATTTGCTCATTGCTATTTTTATGTTTTTGTGCATTATTTGTTACCGTCATCAGTTACTCAGTACTTGAGTAGTTTTTTTCATAACATACTTTTTACTTTTTACAAAAGGGGCTACCTAAATCACTTAAAATGTTTTTAACAAGGATATCAATTCAAGGGCTTTCGTACTCTTAATCATTCTCCAAGATTTGATTGATAATTGTAACCCATTAAGCCAAATAGAAAATGTAGGCCTTACTTTCATAAATCGACATTTATGTAGAAATGTTTTTGCCTTGAGCATAATAATGACAAACATTTCTATGTTACAGTCGTTTACAAAAATACCAAATTTGATCTTTTCTACAGAGAATACAAAAATACAAAAATGGCGGCGCATGGGTTTGCTGCGGCTATGCTAACGCTCTTGGGAGTGTAGAGCGATTTGGCAAAAAACACCCGTCATTTCTGTCAATTTCATGGCTGGCTCAAAGCGTGAACACTCTGTGATCACATACGACCGACAGACAATTCTGGATGTGGATGGATCGGGTCGTTATAGACTGAAAGATGCATGTACGGTGGACCTCCTCGCTAGCATGGGAATACTTCGTGGGCTACATCGAGCGGCCTTTGTAGCAGCGGAGTCAAGTGCTAGCGGTGACCGCCAATGAAGACGACATAAGCGGTGCGAGCGGAAGCAGAAAATCTAACCAAAGAAGCGTGGAGTCTCCGGGTAAGAAGCCATTTAAACTAGAACTAGCCGGCGTCAGGCTGGATAATCCCTGCACACATAGCAATTCTCTTAGAATAAAACACAACTCACATAATGTTTTTTCTTTTGTGACCGTGTCAGAGGCAGACATACATTGTACTGAGGTAGCTAACTATAATGCGTTCAGTTTGTCGCAACATCAAGCAAACAATCTGAATATCCCCGTCGTATCAATTCCTAGATATGGTCGAAACTATTTAAAGTGCAAATACGCATAATAAACACAACATTATTAATATTGCTACTTCGGATAATTTCAACAAACAATCCTCAAAACAGCCCACTACCTAAAATATGGGCTTTTTAAACATAAGATCATTATCTTCCAAAACGTTATTAGTTAATGAAGTCATCAGAGATAACAAACTTGACGTCGTTGGTCTCGTCGAGACCTGGCTCAAACCAGACGATTTTTTTGCGCTAAATGAGACATCTCCTCCTGGCTATACCAATACACATGTTGCCCGACCTCTTAAAAGGGGAAGGGGTGTCGCACTAATATACAATGAAAACTATAATCTTACACCTAACCTAAATAATAAATATAACTCGTTTGAGGTGCTCACTTTGAGGTTTGTCACACCGCTGCCTCTCCACCTGGCTGTTATCTACCGCCCCCCTGGGCCTTATTCGGACTTCATCAGTGAATTCTCAGAGTTTGTTGCTGACCTAGTGACGCACGCCGACAATATAATCATAATGGGGGACTTTAATATCCATATGAATACCCCATCGGACCCTCCATGCGTGGCGCTCCAGACTATAATTGATAGCTGTGGTCTTACACAAATAATAAATGAACCCACGCATCGCAACGGCAATACGATAGATCTAGTGCTTGTCAGGGGTGTCACCATCTCTAAAGTTACGATACTCCCGTACACTAAAGTAATGTCCGATCATTACCTTATAAAATTCGAAGTTCTGACTCATTGTCAACAAACTAATAATAATAATAATAACTACTATAGCAGCCGCAACATTAATGCTGCCACAACGACGACTCCTACTGACCTACTGCCTTCGGTAATGGCACCATTCCCAAATTATGTGGGCTCTATTGATAACCTCACTAACAACTTTAATGACGCCCTGCGCGACACCATTGATATTGTAGCATCGCTAAAGCTAAAAAGGGCCCCTAAAAGGCGTACCCCATGGTTTACAGAAGGAACTAAAGCCCAGAAATTATCATGTAGAAAGCTGGATCGCAAATGGCGTGCGACTAAACTTGAGGTTTTCCATCAAGCGTGGTGTGATAGTTTAATAACTTATAAACGCATGCTTACCTCAGCTAAAGCTAAATATTACTCAAATCTCATCCACCTCAACAAAAATGATCCTAAATTTCTGTTTAGTACAGTAGCATCGCTAACCCAACAAGGGACTCCTCCCAGTAGCTCCACCCACTCAGCAGATGACTTTATGAATTTCTTTAATAAGAAAATTGAAGTCATTAGAAAAGAGATTAAAGACAATGCATCTCAGCTACAACTGGGTTCTATTAACACAGATACGACTGTATATACGACGGATACCGCCCTCCAAAATAGTTTCTCTCTCTTTGATGAAATAACATTGGAGGAATTGTCAAAATGTGTAAATGGGACAAAACAAACAACATGTTTACTTGACCCAATTCCTGGGAAACTTATCAAGGAGCTTTTTGTATTATTAGGTCCATCAGTGTTAAATATTATAAACGTATCACTTTCCTCTGGCACTGTTCCCCTAGCATTCAAAAAAGCGGTTATTCATCATCTACTCAAAAGACCTAACCTCGATCCTGATCTCCTGGTAAACTACCGGCCGGTGTCCCACCTTCCGTTTATCCCGAAAATCCTCGAAAAAATTGTAGCACAGCAGCTAAATGAACACTTAGTGACTAACAATCTCTGTGAACCTTTTCAGTCCGGTTTCAGGGCAAATCACTCTACGGAGACAGCCCTCGCAAAAATGACTAATGATCTATTGCTAACGATGGATTCTGATGCGTCATCTATGTTGCTGCTTCTTGATCTTAGCGCCGCTTTCGATACTGTTGATCATAATATTTTATTAGAGCGTATCAAAACGCGTATTGGGATGTCAGACTTAGCCTTGTCTTGGTTTAACTCTTATCTTACTGACAGGATGCAGTGTGTCTCCCATAACAATGTGACCTCGGACTATGTTAAGGTAACGTGCAGAGTTCCCCAGGGTTCGGTTCTTGGCCCTGCACTCTTTAGTCTTTAGTATTTACATGCTGCCGCTAGGTGACATCATACGCAAATACGGTGTTAGCTTTCACTGTTATGCTGATGACACCCAACTCTACATGCCCCTAAAGCTGACCAACACGCCGGATTGTAGTCAGCTGGAGGCGTGTCTTAATGAAATTAAACAATGGATGTCCGCTAACTTTTTTCAACTCAACGCTAAGAAAACGGAAATGCTGATTATCGGTCCTGCTCAACACCGACATCTATTTAATAATACCACCTTAACATTTGACAACCAAACAATTAAACAAGGCGACTCGGTAAAGAATCTGGGTATTATCTTCGACCCAACTCTCTCGTTTGAGTCGCACATTAAGAGTGTTACTAAAACGGCCTTCTTTCATCTCCGTAATATCGCTAAAATTCGTCCCATTTTGTCCACAAGCGATGCTGAGATCATTATCCATGCGTTCGTTACATCTCGTCTCGATTACTGTAACGTTTTATTTTCGGGCCTCCCTATGTCTAGCATTAAAAGATTACAGATGGTACAAAATGCGGCTGCTAGACTTTTGACAAAAACAAGAAAGTTTGATCATATTACGCCTATACTGGCTCACTTGCACTGGCTTCCTGTGCACCTAAGATGCGACTTTAAGGTTTTACTACTTACGTATAAAATACTACACGGTCAAGCTCCTGCCTATCTTGCCGATTGTATTGTACCATATGTCCCGGCAAGAAATCTGCGTTCAAAGAACTCCGGCTTATTAGTGATTCCCAGAGCCCAAAAAAAGTCTGCGGGCTATAGAGCGTTTTCTATTCGGGCTCCAATACTATGGAATGCCCTCCCGGTAAAAGTTAGAGATGCTACCTCAGTAGAAGCATTTAAGTCTCATCTTAAAACTCATTTGTATACTCTAGCCTTTAAATAGACTCCCTTTTCAGACCAGTTGATCTGCCGTTTCTTTTCTTTTCTTTTCTACTCTGCTCCCAACCCGGGGTGGACCGCTAGCCTGTCCATCAGATGGGGACATCTCTACGCTGCTGACCCGTCTCCACTCGGGATGGTTCCTGCTGGCCCCACTATGGACTGGACTTTCGCTGATGTGTTGGACTTTCACAATATTATGTCAGACCCACTCGACATCCATTGCTTTCGGTCTCCCCTAGAGGGAGGGGGGTTACCCACATATGCGGTCCTCTCCAAGGTTTCTCATAGTCATCCACATTGACGTCCCACTGGGGTGAGTTTTCCTTGCCCGTATGTGGGCTCTGTACCGAGGATGTCGTTGTGGCTTGTACAGCCCTTTGAGACACTTGTGATTTAGGGCTATATAAATAAACATTGATTGATTGATTGATTGAGAATGGGGACATCTCCACACCCTTGTTTCTCAGCCAATCTCTGATCTCCTCCCAAAACACATGTACAGTCTCAGCTCTGTGCCTTGTTCAGACAGTGGCAGCACTTCCGTGTTATTAGCGATGTCAACGATTATAAATATTATGTATCCCCTACTAACTTTTTTTGTGATTAATAACATGAGTCCAAATTCACAAGTTTTGTTGTTGATGATGCTAAGTATCTACAGAATAAAACACATGATGTTAGTACATCAATTTAGGAAAATAGAGGGGGGAAACATTTTATGGCGGCACAGAAATATGCTGGAATATTATGCATAAGCTACTAACTTTTTTGGTCATTAATACATTCACAAGTTTTGTACAATGCCAAGTCTGTACATATAATCCACATGATGTTAGTACATAGACTAGATTAGACTAGACAAGACTTCCTTTTTATTGTCATTCAAATTTGAACTTTACAGCACAGATAAGAACGAAATTTCGTTACATAAGCTCATGGTAGTGCAGGAGAAAAAAAGCAATAAGGTGCATATATAAATAAATAAATACATATAAATATATATATAAAATAAATAAATACACTACCGTTCAAAAGTTTGGGGTCACATTGAAATGTCCTTATTTTTTAAGGAAAAGCACTGTACTTTTCAATGAAGATAACTTTAAACTAGTCTTAACTTTAAAGAAATACACTCTATACATTGCTAATGTGGTAAATGACTATTCTAGCTGCAAATGTCTGGTTTTTGGTGCAATATCTACATAGGTGTATAGAGGCCCATTTCCAGCAACTATCACTCCAGTGTTCTAATGGTACAATGTGTTTGCTCATTGGCTCAGAAGGCTAATTGATGATTAGAAAACCCTTGTGCAATCATGTTCACACATCTGAAAACAGTTTAGCTCGTTACAGAAGCTACAAAACTGACCTTCCTTTGAGCAGATTGAGTTTCTGGAGCATCACATTTGTGGGGTCAATTAAATGCTCAAAATGGCCAGAAAAAGAGAACTTTCATCTGAAACTCGACAGTCTATTCTTGTTCTTAGAAATGAAGGCTATTCCACAAAATTGTTTGGGTGACCCCAAACTTTTGAACGGTAGTGTATATATAAATAAATGATAAATGGGTTATACTTGTATAGCGCTTTTCTACCTTCAAGGTACTCAAAGCGCTTTGACAGTATTTCCACATTCACCCATTCACACACACATTCACACACTGATGGCGGGAGCTGCCATGCAAGGCGCTAACCAGCAGCCATCAGGAGCAAGGGTGAAGTGTCTTGCCCAAGGACACAACGAACGTGACTAGGATGGTAGAAGGTGGGGATTGAACCCCAGTAACCAGCAACCCTCCGATTGATGGCACGGCCACTCTACCAACTTCGCCACGCCATATATATATATATATATATATATATATATATATATATATATATATATATATATATATATATATATATTTATAAATAAATAAATAGATTACTGTACAGATAAATATATTGCACTTTCTCACATGCGTCCACGTTTATGGATGTAGGTTATATTGTCTTTTTTATTCCAGCTAGTTAATCCATTTTGGGGGGAGTTGAGGGGATAATTTAATTATGATGCGTTCAAGAGTCTTACGGCCTGAGGGAAGAAGCTGTTACAGAACCTGGAGGTTCTGCTTCGGAGGCTGCGGAACCTCTTTCTAGAGTCCAGCAGTGAAAACAGTCCTTGGTGGGGGTGGGAGGAGTCTTTGCAGATTTTCTGAGCCCTGGTCAGGCAGCGGCTTTTTGCGATCTCCTGGATAGAAGGAAGAGGAGTCCTGATGATCTTTTCCGCCGTCCTCACCACTCTCTGGAGAGACTTCCAGTCTGAGGCATAGCAGGCTCCAGTCCAGACAGAGATGCTGTTGGTCAGCAGGCTCTCTATAGTGCCTCTGTAGAATGTGGTGAGAATGGGGGGAGGGAGCTGTGCTCTTTTCATCCGACGCAAAAAGTGCATGCGCTGCTGAGTTCTTTTTACAATAGCTCTGGTGTGTAGGGACCAGGTTATATTGTCAGTTATCTGCACCCCCATAGCTTGAGAGACATACGTGGGACACATTTTCTGGCATAAAATATGTGGGGTTTTATTGTTTTTGGGTTTTTTTTAACATGGAATTGAGTCTACTCTGTAGTAGGGTTGTACGGTATACCGCGATACTAATGAATCATATTCGGTACTATACGTCTCTGAAAAGTATACCTGTCCGCCCGAGCGTGGCCACCACTGCTGCTCACTGCTCCCCTCACCTCCCAGGGGGTGGAACAAGGGGATGGGTCAAATGCAGAGGGTAATTTCACCACACCTAGTGTGTGTATGACTATCAGTGGTACTTTAACTTTAAATTTGTATTCGGGTAGGAATGTCGCATGTTACGCCAAGAACATTTTTGACAATCAAAGCATGATCGTAATAATCCACATTTTGTATTATTGACATCGCTAACAACACGGAAGTGCTGCCGCTGTCTGAATAAGGCACAGCGTAAGGGGATACAAAATATTTCAGGGATACAGAATTTCGCACAACACCGTAAAAGAATCACCTCCCAGGCATGTGTAGTCATGCCTGACCTCCACATCAGTTAATGCTGGTTAGTACAGAGTTAGTTTCTTCTCTTTTATTCATTTGTGTGATAGCTATGAACGGTTAGATGCTACTTAAAACATGTCCTGTATAGTTATATAAAGGTGTTACGATGACCACAGCGTGACCCTGGAACAGACTCTTTTAGTTAACAATGTATGTTTTTGACATGTGAAGCATTCCACCGTCTAGAAACATTCTTGCTAAATGTAATAAACGTTTTGATGCTTATCTGAAAAAAAGCTTTGATATATTTCCAGTGTAAGCAGCATGTTATTGTTACAGCAGCTGCACAGAAATAAATACAAGGGCGAGTGACATGATTCTTCGGAAGGGGGGTAAAGGGAGAATGCAAAAATGGATAATTTTGGTCTTTTTCCCTGAAACTTCTGAAGGAAATGAAAGCGACTTGAAGAGGGGAAAATGATGTCTCAAATATCTGAAACACGACCCTGAACACACACTGCTTGTCAGAGATGCTAACAATCTTCATCATGGAAAAATTGTAGTAAGGTAGGTTCACTCCCTAATGGCTTCCACAGGCGGAGAGAGAGTATATGCATAGAGACATACACTCAGGGTCGTTTGTCATCCGATATGTCAGACTAGTATTTGTTTTACTACGATATTAGACTATATTTTATTACCATGACGGAATAAAGGAACACACTGACTAATGGTTAACAGCTGCTTACCTGGACCATGTTTATCATTTATGGCTCACTCTTCCACTATTAAGACTTTTTTTCCCTTTTTTGTGATCTAGTTGGGACATATAGTACATGTAGTATTTACAATAAGTGAGGAGTGCAGTCCCTTGAGGGCAGGGCAAGTACAAGTAGACAGCTAGGCTCCGTGCCCGGCCACAGTTGATTTGATAGAGTGGAGAAAGGCTCCACTCACGCCAAGCAGACGCTGCTCCCTCACTGGAGGGAAAAGTATAGATCTAAGAGTGCATTTATGTGCTATGTAATGAGCCCTGGCTGCGCAATTAAAGGGCGATACGGGAACATTTTGTCACAGTGCAGAGAACTCAAGCTTATTTTATCATTCATTGGGTGTTCATGGCTGTGTGTGTGAGCTTTCAACAAAATAAGCGAGTGGTTTCAGCTAAAATAAATACAGTTTGCTTTCGCCCCACTTGTGGTATGATTCGGTTTTTAATAAAAAATGTTTGCCCCGTTTTTGTTTTTTTGCCAAACACTGCGCCTAACAAACTATTCCGTTTTCATATGATTTCAAAAACATTACATTTAATTTTATTCCCTCTTGACACAAACATACTTAGTTGTGGTAACAATCTAGAAACATCAATAGATACAGTAGAACAAGAACTATTATTGTTAAAGAACATCCGGGTACTCCGGCTTCCTCCCACCTCCAAAGACATGCACCTGGGGATAGGTTGATTGGCAACACTAAATTGGCCCTAGTGTGTGAATGTGAGTGTGAATGTTGTCTGTCTATCTGTGTTGGCTCTGTGATGAGGTGGTGACTTGTCCAGGGTGTACCCCGCATTCCGCCCGAATGCAGCTGAGATAGGCTCCAGCACCCCCGCGACCCCAAACGGGACAAGCGGTAGAAAATGGATGGATGTTAAAGAAGTGGTTTGATACAAATAAGTTAACAAAACTAAATGTATAGTGTTTGGAAATTGTGCCATTGATGTATGTAGAAATGTAAAAATAAATGATGCTACGATAGAAAGAGTGATTGAAATAAAATTCATTCGAGTACTTTAATATAATAAGTTTAGTTGGAAGCGCCATTTCAACTATATCAAGGAAAAGCTATGTAAATCTCTTGCAATAATATCTAAAGTCAAATAACTGTTAAATGAAAAAACTATATATTGTATACTGTTCCCTGGATCTCCCTTAAATGACCTATGGCCTAAAAGTGTGGGGAAACACTTATAAAACCAATCTTAATCCAATTAGTATCATTCAAAAAAGAGTGATCCGCATTGTTAATAAAGTGGCTTACAGGGCAGAAACAAAAGAGCTTTTCATAAATTGAAAGCACTAAAATTAAAGGATTTGGTCGACTTTAAGACAGCACAATTTATGTATAACATAAACGATAACAAGTTACCAGTGTTTATTCAGGGATTGTTTCGAAAATGAGACTGTGTTTACAATTTCCAAAAGAAAGAAATGTTTTAAAAAAAAACATACGTGAGAACGAGTGCAAAGCAGCATTGTGTGTCTTTTGTTGGGATTCATGTATGGAATAAGTTGGACCAAGAGCAAAAAGACTGTAAAACTTTAGTTCAATTTACAAATATTTTGAAAAAATCCATTATTAAAAAGTATGTTGAGAATGGATGCTAAGGATATAAAATGAATATAATGGAGCTTTTTCCACAGCTTTTTTTGTGATGCCTATTCCATTCCAGACTTTATGTATAAAAAAATAAATGTATTCTTTTTATCTGTCAAATGTTTAAATGTCTGGAAAAATAAATAAATAAAGTTTATATTCAGCATCAAGGGTTGGAATTGGGGGTTAAATCACCCAAAATGATTCCCGGGCGCGGCCACCGCTGCTGCCCACTGCTCCTCTCACCTCCCAGGGGGTGAACAGGGGATGGGTCAACTAGCAGAGGACAAATTTCACCACACCTAGTGTGTGTGACAATCATTTGTACTTTAACTTTATACATTACAATCAGGGATCATATCATGATTTGTTCTACATTAAAAACACTTTCTTGTGTTCTACATAACATGTAATGGTGGTTCTTTGGTCAACATTTTGCACAGATTATGTTTTATAGACCGTTTTTAAAGCGCTTTCTGACCTTCTCTTCAAGATGCGCCGTTTTGTGGGTGGTCTTATTTACACTATGTGCCTCTACTTTGACTGTGTCTTCTGCCCGTCAGCCATGTTGTAGTTTTTAGCGCCTCCATAGCGATTCTACTGACAGATATAAGTTCAAACTATATGCTACTTTGTGTTAGAAATGGCAACAGCAAAGGATGCATGTGACTGTATGAGCCAGTCTGCCCCACAACAGGAGGATAGAGAAAAATAAGGAGCTTATTGATCAAAGCAAGGACTACAATGGCGATCGCACGCAAGGCACTCTGGGTTTATAACATATATTGATAATCCGGTGACGTTTTTTCCTAACCAGTGACATCAGAAGACGGGCAAATTAGGAAGGCAAGATTGTTTTATAAATATCTCCTCCATCCCTCCATGGTTTGAAATTAAATTTCCGGAACTTATGCAGATCTCAAAAACACAACAGCAGGTACCAATAGGTAAGAAAACCTGGTTTTGCATAGTAGGGCCCCTTTAATACAGCAGTAAGAGCCCAACCTTCCAAAAAATTTTAGCAACCCATCCGTCCATCTGCAATTTATTTTTGTTGTAAATTGCGATTAAAAATTACGAGTTAGTTACAGATTTCTCTCATCATTGTATGCCATAACGAATGCCACAGTGAAGCCTGTAAAATTCGAACAACATTCAGTGTCTCACTCGCTAGTATTAGCTAATAGCTGGACAAATCTTTGTTATTCCAAGCATGGGTCAGAAAAAAGTATGTGTGAAGGAGAGTGCTCTGCTTCTTCATGTTAAACAATGAATTGTAAATAATTTAGATTTTGATTTAACTTTGTCAGCATGTTCATAATAAGCTACTACTACTACTAAATGGTAAATGGGTTATACTTGTATAGCACTTTTCTACCTTCAAGGTACTCAAAGCGCTTTGACACTATTTCCACATTCACCCATTCACACACACATTCACACACTGATGGCGGGAGCTGCCATGCAAGGCCCTAAACACGACCCATCAGGAGCAAGGGTGAAGTGTCTTGCTGAAGGACACAACGGACGTGACGAGGTTGGTAGAAGGTGGGGATTGACCCAGGAACCCTCAGGTTGCTGCCACGGCTACTCTCCCAACCGCTGTCCCCATACTACTACTACTACTACTACTACAACTATTATTACTACTACTACTACTACTACTAATACTCCTACAGAAGGCATACAGTATATTTAATGATGTTAAATAATGTATGTATGTAGAAGGTTGTAAATAGTATTTATCCTCCAACTATGAAAATATTAAATTTATGAATAATATTTGTATTTCGCGGAAATGTGTTTACCCTGGTAAGGCCTGGAACCAAATGGCCGCAATAAACAAGACCCGACTGTAGTATATGTCTTAATATTTTCATATATTATGCAGCTACTTACAACTTAAAGGGTACATATAATGATTGAACTAGGGTTGTACGGTATACCGGTATTAGTATACTAGATAGTATATTAGATACTAATGAATCATTTTGGTATGATACCGTCTCTGAAACGTATCGGTCCCGCACCCCCCCCCCCTCCACCCCCACCCACCAATAATGCAATTTTTTTTGTGGTCCCCTTTATTTAGAAAAGTACCCAAATAGTTTTAGTACCGGTACTGGTACCAAAATATTGGTATCGTTACAACACGAGATTGTACTCTCCATTTTTGTGGTCTAAATCAGTGGTCCCCAACCTTTTTGTAGCTGCGGACCGGTCAACGCTTGAAAATTTGGGGGGGGGGGGGGTTAAAAAAAATTATATATTGTGTTTTTTATGTTGATTTCAAAAAATATATATATATATATATTTATTTTTTTTTAATTTCTTGTGCGGCCCGGTACCAATCGGTCCGCGGACCGGTACCGGGCCGCGGCCCGGTGGTTGGGGACCACTGGTCTAGATAATATGTTTTGGATATGCTTTGGTGTAGAGTTCGGGTAAACTTTACTCTACAGTTACATTTATAACCATTTTTTTTAATCTGTCTACAGTTTGTGTGTGGAGGCGTTCCTAGATTGCAAATAAAACCACGCCACACCTTCTCCAAAAGTATCAGAATTTATCTTTTGAAAATGTACACTTTTTAAGTATGTATCTTGAAGATGAACATCACAGCTATTTATTTTTCAATCACATCATAAGTCATCATATTCCCTGCAAGCTTTCACCATCCAAGTCATAGAGATGATCTGCTTCAGACTTAAAACACAGTATATCGGAGTGTGGGCTTTTATTCTGTAGAAGTTCTTTTGGTAATGATATACTGTACTGTATTAATTACGGTGGGCGACAGAGGCAAAAAGATCAAACATTTAAAAACACTGTTTAACACATGCAACGTGAAAATGCAGAAAATAAAATGTAATGCAATCTGCAATCACATAAACACTGCAGGATTAATGCTGCAGATGGCAAAAACACACGCCCACCCCCAAAACTGCATGAGTGAAATGCTGAGAGTTCACGAAAATAAAAGTGTTTTCTGCACGTTGGCCGCTGTCGCCCACCGTAGTTAATATATAATTATCAAAATAACTCCTACACAGTAAAAGACCACAAATTCAAACTAGGACAGTGGTTCTTAACTTGGGTTCGATCGAACCCTAGGGGTTCCGTGAGTCGGCCTCAGGGGTTCGGTGGAGCCTCTGCCGCGGAGGTCAAGACACACCCAACTCATCGTGAAAATAAAAACTTCTCTCTATCGGCATATTATGGATACCCCCAAACAATGTTCCCTCTAATTTCCATCTGATTTGCAGGTGTGTAATTTGTTGTGAGTTCATGCACCGTGTTGGTTTTGTTCTTTGAACAAGGTGATGCTCATGCACGGTTCATTTTGTGCACCAGTAAAAAAACATATAACTTTGTCTTGAATTTGAAAAAAAACAACTTTTATTTTTCACTAAAGAAGGGTTCGGTGAATGCGCATTTGAAACTGGTGGGGTTCGGTACCTCCAACAAGGTTAAGAACCACTGAAATAGGATATATTGTAGAAGTGTGTTAGTGAGTTTTATTGTGACTATGAAGCAGATATCCTCTTTGACTTGGCTAGAGAAGCGTGCAGGGAAATGTCCTGAGTTAAACTGTTGACTTAAAGGGGAACTGCACTTTTTTTTGGAATGTTGCCTATCGTTCACAATCATTATGAAAGACATGACGACGGATGGCATTTTTTCAGTGCATTTTAACGTAAACAAAAGTCCAATGGGAGCACCTCTATTCCTCCCATAAAATCAAATAAATAACCATTCAAAACCCGCCAACAATACCCCATTTACATTTTGTGATTGAGTATTATCAAATTACATAAATATTAAGTGTTGTGATAAATGTGCCTGTTACTACATTACATACTTACATAATGTATATAAAATCCTAATGGAGGTGTTTGGTTGTTTTTTAAGGGCTTTATAGGCGAAGTACAGCGGCTCCCATAGCCTCTCTTGTAAGCGGACTTTTGATCGGATTTATTTAATATTTACAATGCAAAAAAATTAAATAACATCCAACGTCATGTCTCTCATAATGATTGTGAACGATAGGCTAAATTCCAGTTCCCCTTTAAGCAGTCCCTATAAGGTTTCACTGGCTTTTTTGTGATTGTTGCGGCCTAACACGTATAGATTCGAGGCAGCTTTTTCTGAAAATTGTTCAATAACATTGAAACAACTTGTGATTTTATGAATTTGTAACCTCAACAAGCAAAGGATTTAAAAAAAAAATTGAAAAAAACTACTGTATTGATATTTTACTTGTTTTATACTACATAAACATAGACACTAGATGGCAGTAAAAGTACATACTCAAAACCTATTGTCCAATTACTGTACTTTCTTCATCTTAAACATGAATTTATGTTCCAACATATTTACCCCTGCCTGCTGCACGTTAAGAACATTTATGGACTGTTGAGAGAGAAATAGTAATTTTTGTTGATGAATGAGAGATAATGAGTAATTATAATCACACTTAAACATCTCTAACAGGCAAATGTTGCCTCTTTGCTAGGGCAGCATTGCAACTGAGAATATGTTCTTAGTTACCTCTCCCTGGATAAATAAAGATTAAATGAATATATAAATACATGTGAACTAGTAAGTGAGGATGGCGGTGTGTTGCTAAATGTTTCAATTTAATAATAATACAAATTGATTAGATTTATATAGCGCTTTTCTAGACACTGAGAAGCACTTCACAGAAAACTGAGAACCCATAATTCATAAATACTACATTACCCAGAAGAAACAGTAGTAGAGCTAAGCGATGCAGAGCTACGACTTTCGTGTCGATTGACCAATAAAGAGTAGATCAATTGTTACACGTTGATGTTCCTGCTTTGTCTACACAAGAAACAAACGTAAGTGTTGGTTAGACAGTTGACACATTTTGACGCTGATTGGCCAAAGTGGCTCATGAACCTGGAAAAAGTCCATAAATTATCTACAGCATTGTATAAAGTGCAAGATTCAAAGTGTTGGGGGAAAAGTAGCGGCTTATAGTCCTGAAATTACCATACTACAAACAACTACAGTAGTTTTATGAAGTAATGTAATAATAAAGTACAGTGTCTACATTGGAGAGTTGTAGAATATCTTCTTCATATTTTTTCATGGATACATTTCATTCATAAAATCATACTTGGCTGGCGTTTGACTCACTCTGCTTAAGTATGGTGCAGACTAGCAGTGACACGCTCATATTACTTTACCAAGTTGGCGACACGTTCGGTCATGTTATGATGTATTTCTTTAATTCAATGAGTATCATCCATTTCTTCTTCACACTCACTTTTTTCTTTCCCGAAGTTATGTCAATCTCTAGCTACAGTATAAACTAATGCTAGTAAGACCAGATGTTTTGGACTAATCTTACGGGTGTCACTGTCACATTCGCTATACCAACTAACGCTGGGGATGCTTGTAACTCTAGTTTTTGCTCACAACTTAGAGCAGTGTTTTTCAACCACTTTACCGCGGCACACTAGTGTGCCGTGAGATACAGTCTGGTGTGCCGTGGGAGATTATCTAATTTCACCTATTTGGGTTAAAAATATTTTTTCCAAACCAGTAATTATAGTCTGCAAATGATGTGTTGTTGTTGAGTGTTGGTGCTGTCTAGAGCTCGGCAGAGTAACCGTGTAATACTCTTCCATATCAGTCGGTAGCTAATTGCTGTGTAGATGTGGGAAACAGTGGGAGGCAGTGTGCAGGTAAAAAGGTGTCTAATGCTTAAACCAAAAATAAACAAAAGGTGAGTGCCCCTAAGAAAAGGCATTGAAGCTTAGGGAAGGCTATGCAGAACAAAACTAAAACTGAACTGGCTACAAAGTAAACAAAAACAGAATGCTGCACGACAGCAAAGACTTACTGTGGAGCAAAGACGGCGTCCACAAAGTACATCCGAACATGACATGACAATCAACAATGTCCACACAAAGAAGGATAAAAACAATGGAAATATTCTTAATCGCTAAAACAAAGTAGATGTGGGAAATATCCCTCAAAGGAAGACATGAAACTGCTACAGGAAAAAAACAAAAAAAGCGGAAAATCCACCAAAATAACAGCGCAAGACAAGAACTAAAACACTACACAGGAAAACAGCAAAAAAGTCCAAATAAGTCAGGGTGTGATGTGACAGGTGGTGACAGTACACCTACTTTGAGACAAGAGCTATAGTGATGCATGCTTGGTTATGCTTTAAAGTCATATCCAACAATTGCGATGACTTTTTTTACTGTCAACTGAGTTTCGTTTTTTATGATTTCTGTTGGTGGTGTGCCTCCGCATTTTTTCAACGCAAAAAATGTGCCTTGGCTCAAAAAAGGTTGAAAAACACTGACTTAGAGCATAACAATTAGCTGAGAGAGACAGCTCTCATCTTAAACATTCTTAAGTGGAGCTACCTCTGTATATTCTTATCACAACATGCTGCCATACATATTGCCATATACTGTAGATTTTAGGCCATATTGCCCATCCCTACTCTCAGTATGTTGAGCATTTCTCTCCAGCATTTGTTTTGGAGTTTGGAGCATTTTATTTTGCATTTTTTTATCTTGCAGCATTTATGTGATGGCAACATTTTTTCAAATAGGAAAGTTGCATAAGTTTTATGGTGTTTTTGGTTTCGGCTCTCTCACCATATATAACCGATAAATGCCCCTTCCTAAACACGGAACACGCGCTGTGAGTATAGGGCACCGTTTTGCGTGAATAAGCGCATGTAAATTGTCAGTTAATGAATGACAGGGCACTTCATATGAAAAGGGTATTCTTCAAATGTATTCCTAGCCCCTCCCTGCTCACTTATGAGTGTATAATGGCAAATTTCTCTCAACATTGCCACTGTGTCGCATAGTTAGTGCTTGTCTTGCACGGCAGCTCTACCAAGTTCAAGCCCCGGAAGGAGCTCAGTCAAGAAGGTTTACAAATTGATGTTTTAATTATGTTATATTGGCATTATTGTTTTAATTGTAGTGTAAGAAAGATCATTGTTAATACTTTATTATCACTGCTTACCAGTACTTGACTATTAATTTTTTTAATGAATACTGGTCAATATATTTGTATATATTGTATCTGCTGACGGCTTGTCCAGGGTGTACCCCGCCTTCCGCCTGAGTGCAGCTGGGATAGGCTACAGCACCCCCGTGACCCGGAAAGGGGCAAGCGGTAGAAAATGGATGGATGGATGTACTGTAGTTCTGTTGTTGTGTTTTTGTTGTTGTCTCTCCCTGACTTTTTTCTTCTTTCTATCCCCTCCTGATCCATTTAAACACACATAAGGCAACAAGACAAATATCCTACACTTCTCTTTTGTAAAGTACTGTACATCTGTACAGCGGATACATCTACTGTAGATTCCACAATATTGTTTGCCCATGTGGCTGGACAGGACAGGTTTAAAAATGTATTAATAAAAAATTGTTGAACAATTGAATTTCCATGTACAAAACATTAGGGGTGCTGCAAAAAAGTGCATCATATCTGAATTTATTATGACTCTTAATCGATTCATAATTTTAAATATAAAAATAAAACAAAAAATAAAAACAGATGCTATACATATTTAACAATACAAGTTGGTGTCAGCATATGATTATCGTATGGTTAGTAATTATTAGTAACACAATTTCGAAATTAGTGTTTTTTTTTCCGTACATTTTTATTTCTTTTTCCCCATTTTGCACCGGGCCAACAAAACAAAAAATTGCCCCAAAAAAGTGCATCATATCTGAATTTATTCTGACTCTTAATCGATTCATAATTTTCAAAAAATTATCTTTCACGAAAAAAATATACATATATTTTTTAAATAATCAATTCTTAAAAATTCGTATTCAGGCCATCTCCACACTTATTCACCGCGCGTACGTATAAGGCAGGGGTATCCAAACTTTTTCCACCAAGGGCCACGTACTGAAATGTTAAACATGCAGAGGCCATTATATATTTTGTAAAAATATATATAGAATATGCTATACATATTTAACAATAAAAAAATATTATTAATTATTAGTAACATCATTTCGGATTGTTTCAATACATCAGAATTTTTCCTTACATTTTTTTTTTTTCGACAATATGCAGCGGGCCAACAAAACAAAAAATGTTGTTTTTCAACCACTGTGCCGCGGCACACCAGTGTGCCGTGAGATACAGTCTGGTGTGCCGTTGGATATTATCTAATTTCACCTATTTGGATTAAAAATATTTTTTGCAAACCAGTAATTATAGTCTGCAAATTATGTGTTGTTGTTGAGTGTCGGTGCTGTCTTCAGCTCGGCAGAGTAACTATGTTATACTCTTTCATATCAATAGGTGGAAGCAGGTAGCTAATTGCTTTGTAGATGTCGTAACAGCGGGAGGCAGTGTGCAGGTAAAAAGGCCTCTAATGCTTAAACCAAAAATAAACAAAAGGTGAGTGCCCCTAAGAAAAGGCATTGATTGAAGTTTAGGGAAGGCTATGCAGAACGAAACAAAAACTGAACTGGCTACTAAGCAGTGTTGGGATTAACGCCATACAAAGTAACGCATTACTGTAACGCCGTTATTTTCGGCGGTAACTAGTAGTCTAACGCAGTGGTCCCCAACCACCGGGCCCGGTACCGGGCCGCGGACCGATTGGTACCGGGCCGCACAAGAAATTAAAAAATAAATAAATAAATAAAATAAAAAATTTTTTTATTTTTTTATTAAATCAACATAAAAAAACACAATATATATATATTATATATCAATATAGATCAATACAGTATGCAGGTATACAGTCCGTAAGCCCACATGATTGTATTTCTTTATGGGAAAAAAAGCTTATTTAGCGGAGTTCAGTGATGCAAATGCATGTCAAGTTGATCAACAGACTGTATTATTCTCCAGTGCAATAACAGTACTGAAATGAAGGCTAAAAGGGCATTAATGGGAGTCTTAAAAAAAAAGTAGTAACTAAATAGTTACTTTTCCTAGTAACGCGTTACTTTTTGGTGTAAGTAACTGAGTTAGTAACTGAGTTACTTTTGAAATAAGGTAACTAGTAACTGTAAGTAGTTACTGGTTTTCAGTAATTAACCCAACACTGCTACTAAGTAAACAAAAACAGAAAGCTGGACGACAGCAAAGACTTACTGTGGAGCAAAGACGGCGTCACAATGTACATCCGAACATGACATGACGATCAACAATGTCCCCACAAAGAATGATAAAAACAACTGACATATTCTTGATTGCTAAAACAAAGTAGATGTGGGACATATCGCTCAAAGGAAGACATGAAACTGCTACAGGAAAATACCAAAAAAAGAGAAAAAAACACCAAAATAGGAGCGCAAGACAAGAACTAAAACACTACACACAGGAAAACAGCAAAAAACTCAAAATAAGAGCTATAGTGATGCATGGTTGGTTATGGTTTAAAGTCATATCCAACAATTGTGACAAGGACGTTTTACTGTCAACTGAGTTTTGTTTTTTAATGATTTCTGTTGGTGCTGTGCCTCCGGATTTTTTCAACGGAAAAAATGCGCCTTGGCTCAAAAAAGGTTGAAAAACACATGCTTTAGACCAGTGTTTTTCAACCTTTTTTGAGCCAAGGCACATTTTTTGCGTTGAAAAAATCCGGAGGCACACCACCAGCAGAAATCGTTAAAAAACGAAACTCAGTTGACAGTAAAAAGTTGTTGTCGCAATCGTTGGATATGAATTCAAACCATAACCAAGCATGCATCAATATAGCTCTTGTCTCAAAGTAGGACCTTGACTTATATTGAGTTTTTCTGTGTTTTTCTGTGTGTGGTGTTTTAGTTTTTGTCTTGCGCTCCTATTTTGGTGTTGATTGTCATGTCATGTACGGCTGTATTTTGTGGACGCCATCTGCTCCACACGCTGTAAGTTTTTGCTGTCGTCCAGCATTCTGTTTTTGTTTACTTTGTAGCCAGTTCAGTTTTAGTTTCGTTCTGCATAGCCATCCCTAAGCTTCAATGCCTTTTCTTAGGGGCACTCACCTTTTGTTTACTTTTGGTTTAAGCATTTTTACCTGCACACTGCCTCCCGCTGTTTCCGACATCTACAAAGCAATTAGCTACCGGCTGCCACCTACTGATATGGAAGAGTATTACACGGCTAGGCAGCACCGACACTCAACAACAACACATCATTTGCAGATTATAATTACTGCTTTGCAAAAAATATTTTTAACCCAAATAGGTGAAATTAGATAATCTCCCACGGCACACCACTGTATCGTGGCACAGTGGTTGAAAAACACTGCTTTAGACACCCCTGGTATAAGGCAAGAGAAGCGTTTGTAACCTGTATTGTGTACGAAAAGGTTGTATTCATTACAAGTTTTATACATATCGCGAGAATCGTTTGAATCTAGTATCGTCCCCCATGAATCGCAGTCAGTTATTCAAAGATTCACATGCTACAAAATAAGTTTGATTAGAAAAGTGTGAAAATGGTCACAAATAGCCAATTGAAGTAGTAGCCTATGTTGACGGGGTGAAAGGGCAAGAAAGCCAACGTCCTATTTCTATACATACATCAAGAAGTGATCATAAAAGCTGGTGTTGTTCACTCACCGACCCTGAAGCCCGGCCCAATGAGCGTGTCCGCCCCCTGGCCGTTCTCCGCTATCAGCGTGGTGTTGTTGCCCTGCTCGCAGCGGTCCTGGCACTGACCCTTCAGGCAGATCCGCTTGCAGATGACCGGCGCGATGACCACCTTGAAGCGCTCGCGCGTGGACACGCGCTCCGTGCACCGCGCCAGCCTCTGCACGCTGAGCCACAGGAGAAGCACGCGGCAGATCAACGAGGGCATCGTGGCATCCTCCGGTGCCCCTCTCGGAGTCCCCTCACGCAGCCGGACGCATGAAACCCACCAGCCGAGGGGGGGCGATCCGCGTCAAAGCTCCGGGTGCGCCCGCTTCTACAGCCGAGTGGAACGTCACATACGACGGGGAGCGGGGGCGGGAAAACTTGGTGGAATTTCCTCAAGGTGGAATAAAAAATCACTCCTCAGGTGCGCTGGCGTGGTCCGTCCGTAAAAGAAGAACGTGTGGCATGTTTGGAAGTTCCCGAAAAGTCCCTTCTTCCTCGCCTGTTGCTTCCCGGGAGTGCGTCTAAGCGGCGAGGAGAGGAGAGGAGAGAGGGAGAGAAGAAGGGAGGAGAGGAGAAGCGAGCCAACCCTCTGTGGAGAAAGTCTGGCTGCAGGCCAGGCAGGCAGGCGGTGCAGCAGAAGTGCTTTTCTTCTTGCTTACTTCTTTCCCCACCTCCACTGCGAGCCTTGAACGCACCACTGGCCTCTGCCGCGTTCCAGCTGCGCACGTCACTCTGGAGCGAAATAAAAAGATAAACTGTATCCTGTACTGTACTACTTACTGTATGTACATCCCACGTCAACATGTGTCCTGCACCCTCATGATAAATCACATGTGACTACTTTTTGGTCATAAAACTGTTCAACTTACTGTGTTTGTACATCCCAGTGCTGCAAGGAACATATACTTTATTTTTTTTTTAAATAATTCGGTAACACTTTAGTATAGGGAGCATATTCTAAGTAACAAAGACTTAATTTAGAGTTATTTGGACACTAGGGGAACATATTGTAAGTAACAAAGACTTAAGGGTTAGGGTTACGGATGTCCGATAATGGCTTTTTGCCGATATCCCAATATTGTCCAACTCTTTAATGACCAATACCGATATCAACCGATACCAATATATACTGTCGTGTAATTAACACATTATTATGCCTAATTTGGACAACCAGGTATGGTGAAGGTAAGGTCCTTTTTTAAAAAAATTAATAAAATAAAATAAGATAAAAAAACATTTTAAAAAAATTTATTGAATAAAAAAGGAAGTAAAACAATATGAAAACAGTTACATAGAAACTAGTAATTAATGAAATTGAGTAAAATTAACTGTTAAAGTTTAGTACTATTAGTGGACCAGCAGCATGCACAATCATGTGTGCTTACGGACTGTATCCCTTGCAGACTGTATTGATATATATTGATATATAATGTAGGAACCAGAATATTAATAACAGAAAGAAACAACCCTTTTGTGTGAATGAGTGTGAATGAGGGAGGGAGTTTTTTTTGGGTTGGTGCACTAATTGTAAGTGTATCTTGTGTTTTTTATGTTGATTTAATAAAATAAAATAAAAACTTTTTTTTTAAACGATACCGATAATTTAAAAAAACGATACCGATAATTTCCGATATTACATTTTAAAGCATTTATCGGCCGATGTTATCGGACATCTCTAGTTAGGGTTGTTGTAGTTTTGTGTGTAATGTAAGAACAGACCATATTCATTAAGTGGTATTAAAGGGAGACTCATATACAACAACTTCCTTACTTAGTACTAATAGGCAATAATTCTGATGTTATTTAGGGAAGACTCTTAGTTAATGGCTTACTGATTGTATAATAAGGCCATGCAGAATAAGGCATTAATAAGTACTTAATAATGACTAATTAAGAGCCAATATGTTACTAGTTTGCATGTTAATAAGCAACTAATTAATTTTCAATATGTTCCCCATACTAAAGTGTTACCATTAATTCCTTTGTCAGTTCTCTTTAATAAGTGTCACATCGAAATCGCAATTCTTATTTATTCCCATTCTAATTCTATTCATACATTTTCAAAAGAGATAAAGAAACACATTTTAAGAATACATTCTAAAAAAAGGCGTTTTTTTAGGCCATCTCTGCGCTTACTGGCTGAATCAAGAGCTTTAGTAACTGGTTTTGAACATATATTTTTTTCATTTTTATACTATATTGCAACAATCGATTTGATTCAAAAATCGATTCTAAATCAAACTGTCACACCAAAAATCTGAATAAAATTATTGGTTGTTGTAAAATTCACCTCCCCATCCACATTATTAAAGGCCTACTGAAACCCACTACTACCGACCACAAAGTCTGATAGTTTATATATCAATGATGAAATCTTAACATTGCAACACATGCCAATACGGCCGGGTTAACTTATAAAGTGCAATTTTAAATTTGCCGCTAAACTTCCGGTTTGAAACGCCTCTGAGGATGACGTATGCGCGTGACGTAGCCCGGGGAACACGGGTACATTGAAGCCATAGCTGTTTTCATCTCATTCTGGATGTATTCTGGACATCTGTGTTGGTGAATCTGTTGCAATTATGTTCATTGCATTATGGAAAAAGAAGCTGAGCAAGCAAAGAAGAAAGTTCTCGGTGCAAAGCGGACATATTTTGCGAAGGAAGTCAGCAGCAACACAACACAGCCGGCGGTGTTTCTTTGTTTACATTCCCGAAATATGCAGTCAAGATCGAAGAACTTGGATAACAGAGACTCTAACCAGGAGGACTTTTGACTTCGATACACAGACGCCTGTAGAGAACTGGGACAACACAGACTCTTACCAGGATTACTTTGATTTGGATGACAAAGACGCAGACGTGCTACCATGAGTATGAAGCTTTGGCTTCCAAACATTTGATCGCTTGACCGTACGTGCGCGTCACGTACGTAACTTTGTTTAAATATATAACCTTTATGAACCTTGGGTTAGGTGAATGGTCTTTTGGACTGAGTGATTGTGTGTGTTGATCAGGTGTTTGAATTGTATTGGCGTGTTCTATGGAGCTAGGAGCTAGCAGAGGAGCTAGGAGCTAGCATAACAAAAACGTAGGTGTTTTTATGCAGGATTAATTTGTGGCATAATAAATATAAGTCTGGTTGTGTTGTGGCTAATAGAGTATATATATATGTCTTGTGTTTATTTACTGTTTTAGTCATTCCCAGCTGAATATCAGGTACCGTGAGTAGCAGCTGCGCTTCCAAACATTTGATCGCTTGCCAGTACGTGCGCATCACGCACGTAACTTTGTTTAAATATATAAGCTTTATGAACCTTGGGTTAGGGGAACGGTCTTTTGGGCTGAGTGATTGTTTGTGTTGTGCAGGTGTTTGAATTGGATTGGCGGCTTATATGGAGCTAGGAGCTAGCATAGGAGCTAGGAGCTAGCATAACAAACACTGAGGTGTTTTTATGCAGGATTAATTTGTGGCATATTAAATATAAGCCTGGTTGTGTTGTGGCTAATAGAGTATATATATGTCTTGTGTTTATTTACTGTTGTAGTCATTCGCAGCTAAATATCAGGTCACCCCCGGCTCTCACAGCATCTTCCCTATCTGAATCGCATCCACTCCCCACTAGTCCTTCACTTGCACTTTACTCATCCACAAATCTTTCATCCTCGCTCAAATTAATGGGGAAATTGTCGCTTTCTCGGTCCAAATCTCTCTCACTTCATGCGGCCATCATTGTAAACAATAGGGAACTTTGCGTATATGTTCAATTGACTACATCACGCTACTTCCGGTAGGGGCGAGCCTTTTTTTTATCAGATACCAAAAGTTGCGATCTTTATCGTCATTGTTCTATACTAAATCCTTTCAGCAAAATTATGGCAATATCGCGAAATGATCAAGTATGACACATAGAATAGATCTGCTATCCCCGTTTAAATTTAAAAAAAATTCATTTCAGTAGGCCTTTAAGTGTATACATGGACACTAAAACATAGTAAAATAAACAACAACTCTGTTAGTTATCAACAATAGCCTAACTAGTGCAACAAATCCCTATAAAACACCATAACATGTAAAAATATACTACTTACACTACTGGTGTTAATATCTAACACTATTCAAAGTGTGCATTGAACTCAAAGTCCATGAGAATCATATCAACTGAGAAAAAGTGTTTTAACAAGTTGAACTAAATCCAACAGTTTGTACTTTTCGATAATAATTAGGGCTGTCAAAATTAACCAGTTAACTGATGTGATTCATCACAAACAATATTGCATAATTATGAACACACTTAGATTATTCATGAAATGTATTTTGACCAAACATGCTCTTTTATCTTAACCGCCATACGGTCAGTAATCAGATCAATGCATGCTTACACTCCAAAGCAGTGGTTCTCAAATGGGGGTACGCGTACCCCTGGGGGTACTTGAAGGTATGCCAAGGGGTACGTGAGATTTTTTTTAAATGTCTGTCAAAAAGAACTGTGAAAAGAAATGCAACAATGCAATATTCAGTGTTGCCATGTTCCATAAATATTGATGTTAAAGATTTCTTTTTTGTGAAGAAATGTTTAGAATTAAGTTCATGAATCCAGATGGATTTCTATTACAATCCCCAAAGAGGGCACTTTAAGTTGATGATTACTTCTATGTGTAGAAATCTTTATTTATAATTGAATCACTTGTTTATTTTTCAACAAGTTTTTAGTTATTTGTATATCTTTTTTTCCAAATAGTTCAAGAAAGACCACAACAAATGAGCAATATTTTGCACTGTTATACAACTTGATAAATCAGAAACTGATGACATAGTGCTGTATTTTACTTCTTTATCTCCTTTTTTCAACCAAAAATGCTTTTCTCTGATTAGGGGGTACATGAATTAAAAACATTTTCACAGGGGGTACATCACTGAAAAAAGGTTGAGAACCACTGCTCCAAAGTACAGCTTAAAAAGAACTTTAGATAAAACGGTTACCAAGTTTTATTTAGATAAATGACAGTCATTTAAGTAAAATGTGTAAAATTGTTCCTGGATGACATTCTGACAATACAATTGCATATGTGTACAAATATTCGGGTCTTTTCTTAAGATAATTTTAATTCTGACAGCAAGTAATTATCTGTGATTAATCATGGTTAATCCAAATTCCAAAATGAGATTAATCTAAATTTAATTTTTTTTTATAATTTGACACCTCTAATAATAATAATACATTAATGCATTTGTAGTTTGCAGTTTTCTTTTGTTTCTTTATTTATTTAAAGGGACATTGATGAACACAATAACACATACAAATGTTGTGGATTATAGCAAGGAGGCTCATTTCCATCCGCATTCCGTCAACATATAAACAGATTGACACAACAGCACACTACAATAAAAATAGATTACACAAGCATAGAGCAAGTTTGGAAATAGATGTGGTTTGCTTGTAACCATGCTTTTACTTTTATGGTTTTGTGTCTCTTTAATGGCTAACTATGTGTTGAAATGGTGAAGTGCAAACATTACTAAATGCACTGCGGTAATTAATGATAGACGTACCGATTGTATGGTATACCTATGTAGCAGCAACTCTAACCTTACAATGAGCACACGTGGCCTGACAACAAGAGCTGCAGCTGTGCACTGCAAATAGAAAAGACCTCAAGAGAGTAAGTTAGTGCGATGATGTAACACCCAGTCTAGAGCCCCCCCCTGAAAGTGACATTATCTAATTGTGATTCTTGTGCCTGGGAAAAGTTAAGTGTGTCTGGTACAGCCGTCCACTGCCGTCCCCGGGGAGGAAGGCGGTATTTGGTGAGGGTCACGTTGTCAAGAGGGAAAGTCAGACAATGAGGAGAGTTAAGTGACAACCCCCCCACACCCCCCCACACCCCAAAAAAAGTGTTTACTTTCCAGGCGCTGAGGAAATGACTGCATGGAGTTCACAGGCTGCTCTCACATTTCTCTTTGTCGTCATTGACTGCCAACACACAGGGACACAAATCAAATATAATGTGGTAGACACAGAAAGCATACATTTGTCAAGTTTACAGTAGTTACATCTACCATAGTATTATTATACATGTTTCTCGCGTCATTAAGAAAGTTGTTTTGGACTATAGCAGGATATAAAACAGTACAGAAGCATTTTACTGAGGCTTGCATAAACCTTTTGTGCCACACACAGTACAGTAGTAACTCTGTTCAGGCCAAATTGGGGCCCTAAGCAGAATTTTATTTTGAGAAATCAATTGGCCCTGCGATGAGCTGGGAACTTGTCCAGGGTGTACCCCGCCTACCGCCCGAATGCAGCTGAGATAGGCTCCAGCACCCCGCAACCCCAAAAGGGACAAGCGGTAGAAAATGGATGGAATTGTTCATCTTTTTTTTTTTAAATATGTGCAAAATAAACAAAAAAGTGAATATCTTCCTGACACATCACTGACCAGGGTTTCGGCTCCAGTGCAATAATTCACTAGTCCAGGGCAAAATGCTACATGTCAGCAATGATAATATCTAGGGAAATTTGCCACTATATTTTTATCAGGAGGAGACTAGGAATACGTTTGAATGAAATCTCATATAAGGCTCCCTGTTATTGACATTTTACAGGCGATTATTTACACAAAATGGGCCCCGTGCGGAACAGGAAGCGCGCCCTTGCCTAAGTTTTTGTTAGTAGTTCTTTCCACTAGGTCAGGAAACAGCGTGTTCATACTACCCAGAAGAGCACGTTCATTACACAGCGTGGTGTTGACCTGTGGAATGAACTTGAAGAGTACCTAAAAAGTATCACTACATTTCCTAACTTTAAAAGATTGTATAAATTAAGTGTACTTAGAAAATATGCCAATGAAGAGGGATCACAATTAACAATCTCTGCAATGTATGAACTTAGACAACATTTTGTATGTTACGCTCTGCTGCGCGCGCGCACACACACACACACACACACACACACACACACACACACACACATTATTGTATTTGTTACCTTTTGAGACCTCCAAAAACAATGCCTACCTCTTTGGGGCCACCCTTTCTATTTAGAACAAAATGTATATTTACAACATTAATGATATATACATCCATCCATCCCATCCATTTTCTACCGCTTGTCCCTGCAAATATAAAAAAGGTAAGCTTTTAGTTTTTTGTTTTTTTAATGTTTTGTGTGTAATTGGTTTTTAATCTTCATTATTTACTTCAAGTTATTACAGTATGTCTCTATATACATATTTATTTTATTTTTTTAATTAACTTTGGCCAAAGGGGGCGCATTTCAATATCTTACATACACTTGTTATTACATATGTTGGCCAGAGGGTGAGCACTTCAAATTTTTACACACACTTGTTATTTCATATGTTGACCAGAGGGGGAGCACTTTTAAAACCGACACACAGTCAATTTGAAAAATCCCTCATTTTTGGGACCACCCTAATTTTGATAGATTTCACCACCAGGGGTGCAAATGAGACATTCTCTATTAGATGCAACGGTTTTCCATATTGGGAACATGATTTCAGTCCTAATTTGTTCACCGGTCCTCATATGGAAGGTACTTTTCCTTGTTGATGTCTCAAGAAGGAGAGAAAAACAAGAAAAACCACTCACACACACACGCAGGATCCATGCGCATGCACGCGCACTGGAGGTGTATGAGCATGAGCATGGATGTACATGACACAATCACAGTTATTGAGAATTTGATATTGATTTCTGTAAAAAATAGTGATATTCATTGTATATGCAAGCAATCAACAGCTAAAATGAAATGTGACCATATAAAAAAGGGGTAGGCGGTCATAAGTAGTTTACTTCTGCTTACCCCTTCTGAGCTCAAGGTGCTTCCGCTATGTAACCGAGTGCACGCAACATTATTGTTGCTTATTCTGAGTATGAATATGTATGTATTGCTTTTTTTATTTTTTTAAATCTCAAATAAATTATCTGAACTGACGACGGAATTGTAAGAAAAGCAAAGCTGTTTTTCTAATAAGTAATGTAAATCAATCAATCAATCAATGTTTACTTATATAGCCCTAAATCATGAGTGTCTCAAAGGGCTGCAAAAGCCACAACGATATCCTCGGCTCAGATCCCACATCAGGGCAAGGAAAAACTCAACCCAATGGGACAATGAGAAACCTTGGAGGGGACCGCAGATGTGGGACCTCCCCCCCCCCCGGGCGACCGGTGCAATGGACGTCGAGTGGATCTAGCATAATATTGTGAGAGTCCAGTCCATAGTGGATCTAACATAATAGTGAGCGTCCAGTCCATAGCGGGGCCAGCAGGAGACCATCCCGAGCGTAAACAGGTCAGCAGCGCAGAAAGATGTCCCCAACCAATGCACAGATCCACCCCGGGTCCCGACTTTGGACAGCCAGCGCTTCATCCGTGGCCAATTAATGCTATCCAGACACCCAAAACTATTAACACAAAACACATTTTATCGCGAATATAGTTTTACACGCGGAAAACATTGCAGAATGCATATGACTTACAGCTAAAATTGGTTAATAAAACATTTCGCATCACTTTTAGCTTTATTGAAACTCTTGTTGGCGAAGAAAGGGAGGAGAGACAGACGATCAACTCACCACCTTCTACGAGTTCTTTTTTTCCACCTTCTTTATCAAAGTGCTGTTACTCGCAACTTTCTTTGGCCCCAAGGTGGATTATTGTTATAATTTTGCAGCCGTACTAAAAAAAAAGGCACAGAGGCTTATGGTGTGACTGTGTTAGCAAAGAATAAATGTCAAGCAGTCATGATGTCATAGAAGGGTGACGGAGCTGGGGGCATGTTGTGTAATAATGAAATAGTGTTTTTAATGACATAAGATCGTGTCATCAAACCATGTGGAATTTCATTGTTTGGGCTCTTGCTTCCATGGGATGACACACGGGGAAGTGGGTTAGTTTGTTACTCGCAATATTTGGCCGTGTGATAACCGAGACGATATTTGAAAACATTTTCGTTGAAAACCGAGTCACCACTGTAAGTCAAAAAAGTGACTGTATTCCTCACATTTCAGCAACCATGTTTATTACATCTCATCTTAACACATCTTTTCAAGGCACATTATTAAACTCGGATATACTTAAGAGTAGTCAGTGTAGAGCTTGTACAGCAGTATGGGTGTACGACTGTCCACTGAAAAGGAGTCAACAGTAACACACCCATATTTTGTCTAAATAGCTCGTGACAAAAGTGAGTACCAAGATAATTGCGTCTTGTCAACAGTCAAGCATGGTGGTTGTAAACTCATAGTTTGGGCTGCATGAGTGCTACTTAGCCACGGTTAATTGAGGGAAACATCAATTCCAGCACGTACAATGACGAAAAGAGCCGGTGTTTGGCGACGAATGCTCCCCATTGGAATTCATGCTCCCCCTGTATATGCGCATATACAGGGGGAGCAAGAATTCCAAAGGGAAACACTTTCATACGCATGCGCATATATGGGGAGCATGAATTCCAGTGGGAGCACTCGTTGCCAGAACATCGGATACACATTCTTTGGTCAACTGGGCACCATGGTAATTTTCCAACATGATAAGGAACCAAAACACACTTTATGAAAGAAAAAACCTGTGCAACTCATTTGAATTCCATGCCCAAAAGGATTAAGGCAGTGCCAGATAACAATGGTGCTCACATTGAATATAGGACAATTAGAAAATAAACACAGAAGGTCCTCCTGGATGCATCCCTAGTAAGGTTTTTCGGGCATGTCCAGCCGGGAGGAGGCCTCGGGGCAGACCTGGGACACGCTGGAGCGACTATGTCTCACAGCTGGCCTGGGAACGCCCCGGTGGTACTCGAGGAGGTGGCCAGGGACAGGGAAGTTCAGGCATCTCTGCTTAGACTGCTGCCCCCGCGACCCGGACTTGGATAAGCGGCGGGAAATGGATGGATGAATGAGAAATGCAATGGCTGAGTGTTGAGTTATTTTCAGAGAGCAGTACATTTTTACTGCTACACAAGCTGTACACTGACTACTTTAAGTTCTATACATGTTTTAATTCTACACTATTGTGCCTTGATAAGATATGATGGTTGCAGACATGCAAGAATTCCAGTAAAACCTTTTAGAAGTGTTTAAATGATAATATAGACTGTACTACAGAACAGTACAGTATGTATTTTGTGCTGAACTTGCAATCACACCAAAGAACACATCAGCTGTTCTTACTTCGGTGTTATTTGGGATCTGTGTGTGTGTGTGTGTGTGTGTGTGTGTGTATGTACACAGATCGCGACCATCTGTATGGCATAGCAGTTGTGATGCAACAGGGTCACGTCAATACAAGTGGCTAGTGTCTTTGAACACAACACAAACCTCAAAGTAGCAGCAGGTTACAGCAGGCATCACTTGTGTCCAACGCAAGCGTCATTAGATCCAACAGGTGGCACTGTGGTGAAAAACAAGTGTTACATTCAGAGTAGTGATTTGATTGTGAAAATAATACGTATTAATCAACTTGCCTGCGGTTTGTTTTAGAGCTGTTTCGGGCGTAGTCTGTACTGTACCTACCAACTCTCCATGTCCTTTCATTGTTACATGAGGCATCTGATCCAGGTTGTAAAGGAAACCATTGGATACTTTTAGAGTATACTAAGCTTGGGGCATCTTAATTCCACATGGCAACAAGTTGTCTTTCCAATAAAGGTCAAGTATGAATAAGGCCTTTTAATTTAGAAACATTTACAGTCGACTTAATGCACATGTTGGGAAGGGGTAGGGATACACTACATTTTGAGCACAGAAGCATAGAAAGGTAATTTCACAATAAACACAGACTTCTATTTTTTTTTGCCTAACGCTTCATTCAAATGCCTTATTTACGATCATACAAGGTAGAAGTACAGTATAATCAGGGGGGAACTCTACCTTGACAAGCCATACTGTGGCTTTACGACAACATAGTTTACATTTGGAGCATATTTTCGATAGCAGGAGCTCATTAGAGCACAATATAGCATACACGAAAAAAGACACACATTATTATTTTCAGAGACTATATGGAGTATTTGGGAAAAAGTTAAGTGTATATTTACACTATGAGTTAGCATATTTATATTTTCAATAGTATGAACAACAAATGCAATGTCATTAGACAGAATGACATAAATACAGTCATATTTACAGACATAAAAGAGCATCAAAATACACTTGGTGGCATTTTCCTTTGTTTGTCAATTTGATCATTACTAGCTTTATAAAGCTTCATTTTTGTACTGGATCATATTAGCTTTTAGGCAGTTTCAATGGGCTGGTAGAAACAACACAAAAGTAAAACTCGAAAGTGAAACTTGTCAGGAACTAGATGGACTAAGGACATGATCAATTACAAAAAAAGCCATACTAGAGAGCTAAACCGTAATTAAAATGATAAAAGTTCTGTGAAAACACATGCCGTGAACACATGTGAATAGTTTAGCGCCATAACAACTTGGAATGTGAGCTTGCATTTCAAGGGAAATATGGTACAAAAGTTGGTGTTGTGTGTATTTAGCCTCTAATTATGGTATTTGTTAGTGATGAATAAATTACGCTTATGTGAGTGTGTGGCACACTTACTGGCCGTATTGGCACTGCACTGACACTGGCTGACTGTTTCATAAAGGCGTCACCTGTTGGATTAAAGAAGTCACTACATATGACCCGCAAATAGAATGAGTAGTTGGTAAATATAATTCCATCCATTTCCACCGCTTATCCCTCTCGGGGTCACCTCATCGCAGGGCCAACACAGATAGACAGACAACCATTCACACACTCGTGCCAGGTGCATGTCTTTGGAGGTGGGAGGAAGCCGGAGTACCCGGAGAGAAGCCACGCAGTCACTGGGAGAACATGCAAACTCCACACGGTTTGTTTAATGAAAAGGTGTGCAAAAAGGAATATGAAACGTGTAACTCTAGTCAATGAGCCAAATAGTTAACAGTGAAGTGAATTACATTTATATAGTATTTTTTTCTCTAGAGACTCAAAGCGCTTTACATAGTGGAACCCATTATCTACAATTAAACTAGTGTGGGTGGCATTGGGAGCAGGTGGGTAAAGTGTCTTGCCCAAGGACACATCTACACTGACTTGGATGGCAGAAGCGGGAATCGAACCTGCAACCACCAAGTTGCCGGCACGGCCGCTATATCAACCCAGCCACGCCGCCTCCCACAGAAACAGAGATTCACCTTATTTGGTGCTATAAGATCAAAATTATTCAACGCTTCGTGCTTTCTCCCTTTTCTTAGTTTCATTTCGATTGATTAGGGCGACAAAAACCCATCAAACGCGGTATGACTGTAATAAAGAATAGCAAAACATTTCAGGGATTCCAGGTAATAATTACAATATTGATCATTTTAAACAGTCAAGGCACTTTCAGAATTGTCAATGTTCTCAACTTTATAGTCAAGATTGTTAAGAAGCTGACCAACTTGTAACATATGTGTTTTCTACCACGGCGGCAGGAAGTTAAAAACGTATAAGAACGTAAAGCAGGAAAATGCCTCAACAGAAAAAAAAAAGACAATACCAAATCAGGTATTTATAAAAAAAACATTTTTTGTACCAATTTGCTGACTTACCAAGACAGAATTACTCTTTTCTCTGATTCACTGATATTAATATTATGCCTATATAGTGACTTTCTTTAGGCTTCTTATTGGCTAGTATAGCATTGCTGTGCCTTGGCCAGCAAATTTCTATTAATATTTGTTCTCATTTGTTAGTGCTTTTTAAAAAAGATCCTAGCATTCAGACAGCCAAAATGAAGCTGTCAATCCAACAATAAGCATTTCTCATTCAAACACAGATGATTGGGACACACCAAGGCAAATGTCTTCCTTAATCCAGTGTTTACCTTTCTAGACACAGTCAACAACTGAGTTGTCTTCCTCCTCCGGCACCCACTCACCAAACCTCATCTGGGGAGAAGGAGCTGCCGGGTGCAGGTTGTTAATGTCATCAATTGTATCCGGTTCTTCGCTGGCTGTGACCGGCAAGTGTCCGCCCTCTTCGCGGTGTGTCCTTATGTGTTTGCGCAGCGCGGCGGGCTCCTTGAAGGCGCGGTTGCAGAAGGGGCAGCAGCACGGCCTCTCGCCTGTGTGGATGAGCTGGTGGTGCTTGAGGTGCTGCAAGCGGCTCAGACGTTTCCCGCATATGGAGCACACGTAAGGTTTCTCTCCGGTGTGCGTGCGCCTGTGCTTGCGCAGACCGTCCAAGTGGCGGAAGCAGTTGCCGCACTCTGAGCACGAGTACGGTTTCTCCCCAGTGTGTATACGCAGGTGAGTCTTGAGGGCGCCGGACTCGCGGAATCGGCGGCCGCAGACGCTGCAAGGGTAGGGCTTCTCTCCTGTGTGGATGCGGATGTGCTTCTTCAGGCTGGAAATCAGACGGAATGTCTTCCCACATTCTAAGCAATGATGTGGACGATCGCTAGCGGGATCAACTGCAGTGTCCACACTAGAGGGTCCGGCAGAGTTTCCAGGTCTCCCCTGAGAAACACTGTCACCTCTGTTGGGTCCAGAAGTCCTCGCCAGTGGCTTTTGTCCATCCAACACACCCTGCTGCAGGACACTGGTGCATTCTCGAATGGGCCTTTGATGACGCATCGAGTGGGTGAAGGAATGCTGGGATGCTCCCTCCTCTCCAACTTGAATGAAGCTCACGGTGTGTGACGACTGCTCTCCATCGCCCACTCTGTTGTCATTCTGCGGGTCCTTCCTGTTGGTCTGACTGGAGCTTGAAACTGGTCCCTGCTCTACTTTAATTTCAAAGCTGGTACTCTCCCCCGGACCCTGGGGCTGCCTGTCATCTAAAGCAGACACGTCATGAAGAACAAGAGCTTTGAAGACACAAATTAACAATTTTGTACAGCACATTTATTTACCTGGTGTGTTGGTGTCGGTGCACATGTCTGTTGTAAAAGAGCCCAGAACATGGTTGGTGACAGAACCATCTGGTTGAATAGACAGCTGGCATATTTTGTACTCATCTCTTGGCTCAAACCCATGAAGTGCTTCGTCCACAGAACCACTTAGACCCAGGTCAACACCGGCTCCATTCACATTACGAGGGTTTTGATGGTCTCGGTCGAGCGGTGCTACAAAAACTGACTGACCGATGTTCTGAGTGCCGGTGTATGAGATCTGAAGCTGGTCGATCAGCTTCTGAGCGCTGCAAAGACACTCCTGTAAAGTCTTCAACTCCCTTTCGGACACCTCCAGGCGCAGTTTGAGTCTCTCGTTCTCTTGTTCTTTGTGCAGCAACTCTTGATGGGTCTCGTTGAGCACAAGCACCACGTCACCCAGGAGAGTATCAACAGCAGTCGACATGACAGTTTGAATGGTGGGGGCGAGGCGGGATTTCAGCGATGTGATACTCATGCCGACATACTCGGCCTTGTCTGGCTTGCGATCGTAGCAGGATTCTGGCCCAGTCCTGTCAGGAATAGGGTTTATACTCTGCTTGCGGTTTCCACTATTTAAATTCATGCTGCTGGAGTAGCTTAAGCTTGCCCGCTTGGTAGTCATAGCTGAACTTTAGTTGGTTTGTTTAAAGCAGCTCCGTTAACACGACCACTAAAATAGGCATCAGAATAGGTCGATAGTGAAGGTGAGAGTCGGGTAACAACACTTACGTTTGTTCCATTGGCTTGACGTCAATGAGAAAAACAACTGGGTCCGCACGCTACGCTCGCATTAGCAAGCTAACGTTACCTACAACAGACACTCTTCGTTTCAGTGGATATTCCTCAAAACACAGTTTATGTAAACTAATTATATAGTACTGAGTAATACTACTCGGGACAATATCATCGTATCCGTAAAAGATGTAAACATTGCTCTATATATTCGTCTCCCATTTTAAATCTGGCTCAGCGATACTGTTTACTGAGGCCCGTCGCAGAAATATGACGTCACACTTTATCTGAACTCTTATTGGACAAGAGCTTCATCTGTTGAGTGTTTAAAAAATATGGAATTCACTTTCCTAATAAATGTAATACACTTGGTGCGAATAAAACAACAAATGTAGAATAAAAAGAGAAAAAATGATCGTTAATGACACAAATTAATTTACTTCAGTTCATATTTCCGAAAGTTCTCCTGAACTAATTGTGCTTGTTGAAAAAAAAAAGATGTCTAAAATTTAGTTAGTGTAAGGCTAATAATTTATAATTGCAAATAATGTTTTTTTTATTAGAAAAATGTATAAGATACAATTTAAGAAGCATTGACGTCATAATAAAATCATAAATGCTCTCAAATTAGCATTCAACGACTAAAATCATACATCTACATGTAAGGTTTATATTCACCGTGAAATCGTCGATCTCTCAGTCTAAGGATGTTGTTAGTAAGTATTCCCATGGCGTGGTGTCAATTATTGTCACACAGCAATCAATCATCAAAATGTACCAATATTGCACTCATTCTCAAAAACAAACGACAGAAAACATTTATTTGAATGAATGGTGTGTTGTTCACAAATAATGACGCTAGAGGACGCTGTTGATTGCTCAGAAAGTACAGTCCTAAAACGAGGTGACAGTTTGATGATTTATTTGTATTAGTTTTCAATGTAATTAATTTAAAAGTATGTTTGGTAAACTGGTACATTTTATGCAATGTCCTTTGCAGTGTCAAATGGTATATAGTGCCAAATACCAAATATTTTCTATTAGTTTGATAAAAGGAAAACCAAGAGTAATTATTCACAATTTAAAACAATTTAAAGCTTTATTTGATCTTTTGAAAGGCTTTTTTTTTTTTTTTTTACAGTTATGTAATGTGGGAAAAAAATTGTTCAGTGTTACAGTAAACCCTTGTTTATCGTTGTTAATTGGTTCTGGGCCTGACCGTGTTGAAGGAATTTTCGCAAAATAGGAATTATTAACAATAAATCCAATATTTTCATAGCTAGAGCATACAGTTTACGACCTTCCAAATACATGTTTTAAACACTATTAGAGCCCTCCAGACATTAAATAATATTCAATAATATTCACATAGTAGCAACTTACTTACAGCCATTTCCCAACTTTGAGCAAAGGCCACGAACAAGAGCTTTCCAGTAATCCCAGTCCTCATGGGCCAATTTCTATGCAGCTTCCCCCATGTGGCCAGACCTCTACACATCTGTATCCAAGTCCCTGCGCAAGCTGTTCCTTGGTCTGCCCCTCCTCCTTTTACTTTGTGGATTCCAAAAGAGGGTGTGTTTTTCTGTGTTGGATGCAGGCTTGCGAAGGGCATGGCCAACCCATCTCCAGCGTCTTCTGAGGATTTCTTCCTCCACAGGCTGCTGTTTTGTTCGCTGCCACAGCTCCAAATTACTGATGGTATTTGGCCAGTGTACTATTAGGATTCATCTGAGACAGGCGGTAATAAAGGACATAATTTTTTCACCGTTGTTCTCCAGGTCTTTGCCCCGTAGAAAAGTACAATCTTTACCATGGAGTTAAAGATCCTGATCTTGGTGTTCTGAGGCAGCTCAGAGGTTCCCGACATTCTTCAGCTAGTGGAAAGCTAACATACTAACATTTACATCAGCACCTATAGCCTAGACCAGGGGTCACCAACGCGGTGCCCGCGGGCACCAGGTCGCCCGTAAGGACCAGATGAGTCGCCCGCTGGCCTGTTCTAAAAATAGCTCAAATAGCAGCACTTACCAGTGAGCTGCCTCTATTTTTTAAATTGTATTTACAAACCCCGTTTCCATATGAGTTGGGAAATTTTGTTAGATGTAAATATAAACGGAATACAATGATTTGCAAATCCTTTTCAACCCATATTCAATTGAATGCACTACAAAGACAACAAATTTGATGTTCAAACTCAAAAACTTTATTTTTTTTTTGCAAATAACAATTAACTTAGAATTTCATGGCTGCAACACGTGCCAAAGTAGTTGGGAAAGGGCATGTTCACCACTGTGTTACATGGCCTTTCCTTTTAACAACACTCAGTAAACGTTTGGGAACTGAAGAGAAACATTTTTTAAGCTTCTCAGGTGGAATTCTTTCGCATTCTTGCTTGATGTACAGCTTAAGTTGTTTAACAGTCCGGGGGTCTCCATTGTGGTATTTTAGGCTTCATAATGCACCACACATTTTCAATGGGAGACAGGTCTGGACTACAGGCAGGCCAGTCTAGTACCCGCACTCTTTTACTATGAAGCCACGTTGATGTAACACGTGGCTTGGCATTGTCTTGCTGAAATAAGCAGGGGCGTCCATGGTAACGTTGCTTGGATGGCAACATATGTTGCTCCAAAACCTGTATGTACCTTTCAGCATTAATGGCGCCTTCACAGATTTGTAAGTTACCCATGTCTTGGGCACTAATACACCCCCATACCATCAAACATACTGGGTTTTCAACTTTGCGCCTATAACAATCCAGATGGTTCTTTTCCTCTTTGGTCCGAAGGACACGACGTCCACAGTTTCCAAAAAAAATTTGAAATGTGGACTCGTCAGACCACAGAACACTTTTCCACTTTGTATCAATCCATCTTAGATGAGCTCAGGCCCAGCGAAGCAAACGGCGTTTTTGGGTGTTGTTGATGAACGGTTTTCGCCTTGCATAGGAGAGTTTTAACTTGCACTTACAGATGTAGCGACCAACTGTAGTTACTAACAGTGGGTTTCTGAAGTGTTCCTGAGCCCATGTGGTGATATCCTTTACACACTGAGGTCGCTTGTTGATGCAGTACAGCCTGAGGGATCGAAGGTCACGGGCTTAGCTACTTACGTGCAGTGATTTCTCCAGATTCTCTGAACCCTTTGATGATATTACGGACCGTAGATGGTGAAATCCCTAAATTCCTTGCAATAGCTGGTTGAGAAAGGTTTTTCTTAAACTGTTCAACAGTTTGCTCACGCATTTGTTGACAAAGTGGTGACCCTCGCCCCATCCTTGTTTGTGAATGACTGAGCATTTCATGGAATCTACTTTTATACCCAATCATGGCACCCACCTGTTCCCAATTTGCCTGTTCACCTGTGGGATGTTCCAAATAAGTGTTTGATGAGCATTCCTCAACTTTATCAGTATTTATTGCCACCTTTCCCAACTTCTTTGTCACGTGTTGCTGGCGTCAAATTCTAAAGTTTATGATTATTTGCAAAAAAAAAAAAGTTTATCATTTTGAACATCAAATATGTTGTCTTTGTAGCATATTCAACTGAATATGGGTTGAAAATGATTTGCAAATCATTGTATTCCGTTTATATTTACATCTAACACAATTTCCCAACTTATATGGAAACAGGGTTTGTATTTACTAGCAAGCTGGTCTCGCTTTGCTCGACATTTTTAATTCTAAGAGAGACAAAACTCAAATAGAATTTGAAAATCCAAGAAAATATTTTAAAGACTTGGTCTTCACTTGTTTGAATAAATTCTTTTTTTTTTTTTTTTACTTTGCTTCTTATAACTTTCAGAAAGACAATTTTAGAAAAAAAATGTTAAAAATTATTTTAGGATTTTTAAACACATATACCTTTTTACCTTTTAAATTCCTTCCTCTTCTTTCCTGAGAATTTAAATCAATGTTCAAGTTTTTTTTTTATTGTAAAGAATAATAAATACATTTTAATTTAATTCTTCATTTTAGCTTCTGTTTTTTCGACGAAGAATATTTGTGAAATATTTCTTCAAACTTATTATGATTAAAATTCAAAAGTATTATTCTGGCAAATCTAGAAAATCTGTAGAATCAAATGTAAGTCTTATTTAAAAGTCTTTTGAATTTCTTTTAAAATTTTTGTTCTGGAAAATCTAGAAGAAATAATGATTTGTCTTTGTTAGAAATATAGCTTGGTCCAATTTGTTATATATTCTAACAAAGTGCAGATTGGATTTATCCTATTTAAAACATGTCATCAAAATTCTAAAATTAATCTTAATCAGGAAAAACTACTAATGATGTTCCATGAATTCTTTTTTTAATTTTTTTCAAAAAGTTTCAAATTAGCTAGTTTTTCTCTTCTTTTTTTCGGTTGAATTTTGAATTTTAAAGAGTCGAAATTGAAGATAAACTATGTTTCAAAATTAAATTTTCATTTTTTTCTTGTTTTCTCCTCTTTTAAACCATTCAATTAAGTGTTTTTTTCATCATTTATTCTCTACAAAAAACCTTCCGTAAAAGGAAAAAAAATGTAAGACGGAATGACAGAATGTGAATCAGCCTTTTCTGACATGAACTTCATCAAGAACAAACACAGAACACGCCTCACTGATGCACATCTGCAAGACTCACTCAGAGTTGCAGTGTCAAGTTACACACCAGAGTACAACACACTAGTTAACAGCATGCAATGCCAGGCTTCCCACTAACTGACAAAGAAACAGATAGCAGATTTGGTGTCCAGTTCAAAGTGTGACATGATTTATTTAAAAATTTGAGAGTTGACTTTTGTATTTTACATGAGTTATTATTTGTACAAACATGGTGCAAAGTAATTCATGATTTGTTAAAAAATGTTAGTGGCTAGCTAGTTAAAATGGGATATTGTGATTTCACAAGTCTGTCTTAGAAGTGATCATTTGAAAATGTTCAATTTGAAAAATGTGCACTTAGAGAAAATATAAAAATAAAGTGTTGCATATTGATATTTATCTGTTTCTATATATATTTATTGTGAGAAATCATTAAGATGATCAGGGTTTCCACAAATATATCATTAATTATTAATAATAACATAGAGCTAAAGGTAAATTGATCAAATTGGCTATTTCTGGCAATTTATTTAAGTGTGTATCAAACTGGTAGACCTTCGCATTAATCAGTACTGTCAGGTTCAAACACTGATGACATCACAAAAGGTAAGGAATCAAACAGAGACAGAATTCAATTTGGACTCAATTGAGGAGAGTCCTGGCCATTGTACTCTCTGTACAGTCCTGCACCACGCTCTGACGAAGAAGATTTTCGTCTTCTCTTTTATTTAGATGTTCAATGTTTATGCAACAACACATTTCTCAACAGGAATGGGGAGTATGTAAACAGTCCTTGTTTTCGGTCACATTGAAGACAAAAGAAGAAGATCCCTCGGGCTTGGGCTTGTCCTGGATTCAGCTTGATCAAGTTTTCGAGGACAATGGATGACCCCTCCCGTCTCATTCCAGCGTACACAGCGGAATCTTCCAAGCGTTTGGCTTGGTGCAACAAAGACAGCTTCTTGTCTGTTCATTGGAAACTCACAACGGAAAGTTTTTTTGATAATTTAAATAAAAATTTTCTGACAAGTACCCAAGAAGTAGCTCTTGGTTTCAAAAAGGTTGTTGACCCCTGGCCTAGACAGATGGGGGGCATGCTATTATTGTTTACTTTGAGGATCTGGCTCTTCCCGTTGCATGTAAGAAGGCCAGGGCATGCTGATTGAGTTGCGAATATAGATGTCTTCTCCTGAATTTGTCGCCGTGTGTGGGAAAGAAGTGCCTGTTCATCAGCAAAGTCAAGGTCATCCAATTGTGTCTAAGGTGTCCATTGGATACTATGTGTCTTCTGGGCAGTTGATGTCTTCATTACCCAATCTTTTGCCAACAGAAAAAGGAACGGTGACCGCAAGCATCCTTGCCTCACTCTTGTTGCAGTTGGAAAGTTTTAGTAAGATGCTGGCCATGAACCACTCTGCAGGTCATTCATTCATAGGATTTCCTGATTATACTAGTAATTTTTACTGTTACCTCATAGGGTTTTGGCAGTCTCCAGATGGTCTGCCTATCCACACTGTCATATGACTTCTCATAGTCAATAAAATTCATATATCGATGACTTCCACTCTTAAGGACTGTTCTAAAATAATCTGCAGGGTTGTTGTCTGGTCAGTGCATGATCTTTTCTTCCTGAAGTCAGCTTGCTGATTTCGGAGATGTGGGTCAACCGCATCTTTCATTCTGTTCAGGGGGACTCAATTGAATATCTTAGCTGGGGTTGACAGAATATAGGCTCCAGCCACCCCCGCAACCATGAGAGGGATGAGCGGTAAAAAATGGAAGGATGGATGGGATGGATGAATGGATGGGTTGAAAGAAGTGTTTTCCCCCTGTAGTTAGAATAGGAACTTAGGTCACCCTTCTTTGGGAGTGTGCACCCTCCTTCCACACTGATGGAATGTCCTCCTCCCCCCAGATGTTTTGGAATAGGGAATAGAGTATTTCCACTGTGGTCACTGCTTTCAAAGCTTCTGCAGAAATGGTGTTTGGCCCTGCTGACTTCCCATTTGTCAATCGCTAGATTCGCCTAATACATTTCTTCCTTCGTTGGAACATCACAGACTATAAGATGGTCAATGTTGGCTGCTTGGATAGGTTTGATGGAGAAGGTCTGTTGCATGCCTGGAATATGTTTTCCTTATCTGTCATTTACTGGCCTGCTAAACTTGCCTTAGAGTTTTTTTGTGTTAGTATACAGCTCCCTGTTGCCAGTGCCTCCATGTAATTTTTCTTATCTGCCCTTATCCCCTTCTTACTATTCTATTTGCTTCTGAATAATATTCTTGGGTTTTGGCTTTTCTAGCAAGTGTACAGCAATTATTTATTTCTGCCTTCTTTTGCCTCTCGGGGATACTTTCTAAGGTCCCTGCTGAAATCTATTCTTTTTGCCCCTGCTTCTTGTAACCTAGCACTTCCTGACATGTTGATGTTATTGCCTCCTTAATGCTCCGCCACTTTTCATCCATGGTCTCCCCTCATTCAGCTGTTGCAGAACCTGGGCCTTTTTAAAAAGTGTGGTTCTAAACTCTTGTAGCCTGGCTGTTTCTTTCAGAGCAGTGATGTTGTACCTCTGGCCTTGGCTGATTTTCCCTGACCAGTTCTGCCTCAGCTTGAGCTTCATGCGGGCGCCCAGAAGATGGTAGTCTGATGCAACCTCCGCTCCCCTTCTCACTTGTACATCTTCAAGAGAGCTTTTGAACTTTTTCCCCAATGCAGAAATAGTCGATAGGTTTTGTGTAATAAGGGCTAGTGACACTGTATCCGTTTATGCTGGAAGAAGCTCCCGCCCGGTTGGTAGTGGCACACAGCTTGGCAAACCTCTTATCATTCTCATTTATTTCCCCTTGTTTTCCCATCACCCCTGGTTTTTGCTGCTGATCTTGGCATTGAAGTCACCCATGGTGATGGTAATGTTACGTCGTGGGCATGCCTGGATGATGGTCAGCAGTCTGTTGTGGAAATCCTCTTTGATGTCATCACTCTCATTGGTCAGGGCACAGCCTTGGATGATATTAATGTTGAACGTCTTGTTTGTTGAGCGGAAGCAGTCAGCAAGAATCGGTTGGTTATGAGACTCCCATCCAATGAGAGCTCTGTGTGCCATCTTTTTGTAACATCAAGGCCACTCCCTGGCTGTGGGGCTCATTTGCTTCCTTGTGGCTCGGGGACAGCACCATCGCCCCAGTGGCTATAGCTGACCAAAGCCTGTCCACCTAGACTCACTGATTTCCAAAAAGCTAGGTTCTAGCGTCTCATCTCGGCTGCCAATTCAGCGGTTTTACCGATTTCAAACATGGTTCTGACATTTCATGTTCTGATGTTAGTGGTGGTCCTGGTAGAGATGACGGTCGCCGGCATAGTAGTTTCCAAAGGGCTTTCACTACTAGTCGTCACATTTTCTCAAGCTGTGGGTTCAACCTCACCCAGGGCGTAAGTTACTTTGGAGTTTCTTGTATGTGAATATGTAACATTGATCTTTTTCTGGGATAGGATTGTTCAACCCACGCCCAACTCCCAACCTGGAGGGCCAGGTGCTGCTCTTCGTCTGACCTATACCCTGTGCAACCTGCTGGGGGCTGAGCCCATTCCGGTGTAGCACACATGGTCATAGAGACACACAAGTTTCCACACCACTGCAAAGTTTGAGTTTGAGTTTATTTCGTAGATGCATGCATACGACATGATCCATCACAATTTCCAGTTTCTCTATTCAACAAAGTAGCAACACACTGAGGAGGATAGTAGCAAATACTACTGTAGTGTTGATATGTTGAGTTAATTTAGCCATTTTTATGGCTGAAAATGCTTAATTTAGGTAAAAAATACAGAGATTATGTGTAAAAAAAAGATACAAACGGGAAAAAAAACAGCAATGAAATGTGTCGAGGAAAGCTGCACCTGCATTTTACCAAAACAAACAAACTGTTTAATCACAGAATCAGAAATGTTTTTTGTGCCATTGTCAGTGAGGGTTCACACACAATTATTTTTTTTTTTTTTCGGTGCAATGGTGCTACATGAAACATGAACTAGCAAAAATAAATCACAATGAAATTAAATAAAACATAGAACAAGATGAATAAAATAAAAATATGATAAAAACTAATCTCTACGTATTCACATGTACATGAATGAAATGGGCAGTGAGTAGTAGATGAAGGTGGATTTAGTGGAAATGTGCAATGTGTTAAGTTAAAGGCCTACTGAACCGAAAGGCAATAATGTATTTCTCTTGTGTTCACGCTGGTCACTGTAAGCAGCCATTTTGTAGACAACAAATTACAAAGTGCAGGATGTCCTCTCCACAGTTGAACAGGTTTTATTCCTCTTTGAGTGTTTTGCGTTTGAAATACAGATGATTGTTTTTCACAGAGGACAAACATGCTTTGTTGTATTGAGTCACCCTTTGGATGAAAACATCTGCAGGCCCATGTTGACCATTCACATGTGGTCGGGGAAAAAACTGACATGGTGACAGTGAATTGTGTGGAAAACAACCCACTAAAAGTAGCCATCTGCTTGCATTTATGCAGTAGGTCAAATTTCCTGTTTGATGGACTTTACATTTTTATTTGTATAGCAGTGATACACGTTGGTATCTGATACACTGTGTAGTGCACACAGTGCATGTAAACACCCACACACCAATTAATGTGTGCAGATAGAGAGATAGACAACACAGCCCCGACCGAGTATGTCCCAAAAATAAGAGAAGACAGATGTGATAGTTGAAGCGACATCAGCAATGCTCCTTTTATTAGTTCTCTCATAAAATCCAAATGTTTTTTCCTGATGTTAACAAAGATTTCATCCGCCCAAATTACTCAACATCCCTCTTTTTACTCCCTTTTAGCCATTTTAGAGAGGCGACCTTGTAGACTGTCATCCAGCAAGTCTGATCACGTTTATTTCCCAGATTTGGTGAGCAGGCGAACTTTAGTTTACACATAGTTGTCGTGTTGCATGCAAAGTCCTGCATTTTATTGAGGTGAGACGAGTGAGCCACCAGCCATCATCAGCAATGATAAACCCTCAATGAACCGAAGCCACTCTTTTAATCGCCTTCTCCCCTTTAAGGCAAACAAGAGCTCGTTAAGAGGCAAAAATGTGCAGAATGTTGCAATAATGCGCATGCTGGCCTCATCAGCAATGATTTCATAGTCATAGCAAACTCTGCTAATAGCTTGCACACTCATTTTACTCTAACAGAGCGGGAGGGGGGAGTGAGTGGGAGGGCAAAAAGGAGGAGGTGATTTTTTTTAAAGGAGATTCAGATAAATAAATAGGAGCAGCAGGCAAGTGGAGGGCACACTTGCAGATTCCTCAAGAGTTCATAGGAGTGCGAGCATCTGCGGCACCATTAACAGGTAGGAGCTTCGTTTTCAGCATTCTACTCAGCTGAACTTTTTTTTTTTGCACAAAAATGTGACCACTTATGTGAAGAGAATAAAAAAATATTTTAAGAGTTTGAATGAGATTCGTTGTGTAGAAATTGCAGCATTCCCGTAAGTGGATCCAGCGGACTGGGCTTCACTGTGTCCTGAATGGGTGTGTGTGTGTGTGTGTGTGTGTGTGTGTGTGTGTGTGTGTGTGTGTGTGTGTGTGTGTGTGTGTGTGTGTGTGTGTGTGTGTGTGCGTGTGTGTGTGTGTGTGTGTGTGTGTGTGTGTGCAGGCATTTACTGGGCCTCTTGTGCAATGCTACTGGAATACTGTCTGGAATGTTTGAATTGGTGTGAGCTTAACTTTCAAACCACAAAAAGTGAAGTGAATTATATTTATATAGCGCTTTTCTCTTGTGACTCAAAGCACTTTTACATAGTGAAACCCAATATTTAAGTTACATTTAAACCAGTGTGGGTGGCACTGGGAGCGGGTGGGTAAAGTGTCTTGCCCAAGGACACGACGGCAGTGACTAGGATGGCGGAAGTGGGGATCGAACCTGGAACCCTCAAGTTGCTGGCACGGCCACTCGACCAACCGAGCTATACCACCCCATATAAAAACATATGAAATATAAAATTAGATTTAGATTAATATATTTACAATATACATAATAATGAACATTTAACTTGTAAATCTGTGATATATATTTTAATCTCCTGTCCCTTGGCAAGTTGATAAGAAATACGACAAACTCATTTTAAAACACAGTACACACAATATTACAATTCCAGGGTTTAGAAGTGAATCGGATGTTGTAGACACTCACTGCCATACACTTACCTCACATGATTCATAAAACAATTGATAAAATGGATATTGCATAATATACATTAACACTTCTATTTTTGTACAAGTAGTCAATAAATGATGATTACAATTTTGACTCTAAAGCAGACATTTTTTTCAAAGCCTTATTAAATGCTGCTTGTGTTGCTAGTTCCCTTATATTTACAGGTATTGTAATCCATAGGGTCCATAGGAAAGTGAGAGTTGGCCAAACACAATTTTTCTAAACGGCACTAAACGGTCCCCTCAGGTGCCGGACTTAGTTGTCCGGTTGGTATTTCACTTTATAATGTTTATAGAGGAGGTGACGCTAGGTTAATAATTTTGTATACTTTGAGATTAGGTAGTATTTCAGGAGTATTCTGCAATGATGATACATGATGGGTCTTTTTTCAAGTACTTTTAATGTGTTTTTCTAAATAACTTTGACAAATTTGGATTTATTTGTCAATGTTTAGTATAAGTAATTGAAATATGGGTATAATCATTAAATTAAAGTAAAGCTCAGCAGTTGGTTGTTAAATATTTTCTTATATATTTGAAATTTGATTTTATTCACCGATTTTTTTAACTTAATGCTTACAGTGCATCTGGAAAATATTTACAGTGCTTCACTTTTTCCACATTTTGTTACAGCCGTATTCCAAAAAGCTAAACAAAAATCACATGTACATAAGTGTTCACAGCCTTTGCTTAATACTTTGTTGATGCACCTTTGCCAGCAATTACAGCCTCAAGTCGTTTTGACTATGATGCCACAAGCTTGGCACACCTATCTTTGGGCAGTTTCGCCCATTCCTCTTTGCAGCACCTCTCCAGCTCCATCAGATTGGATGGGAAGCAGTGGTTTTCATCCAGAATGTCTCTGTACATTGGTGCATTCATCTTTCCCTCTATCCTGACTAGTCTCCCAGTTCCTACCTATGAAAAACATCCCCACAGCATGATGGTGCCACCACCATGCTGGACTGTAAGGATGGTATTGGTCTCCTCCAAACATGATGCCTGGCATTCACGCTAAAGAGTTCAATCTTTTGTCTCATCTGACCAAGTTTCTCATGGAATGAGAATATTTCAAGTGTATTTTGGCAAACTTTTTACTGAGAAATTGCTTCTCTCTGGCCACTCTAACATACAGGCCTAATTAGTGGTTTGCGACAGAGATGGTTGTCGTTCTGGAAGGTTCTCCTCTCTCCACAGAGGAATACTGTAGCTCTGACAGAGTGACCGTCGGGTTGTTGGTCACCTCCCTGACTAGACCAAGATGAATGCAGCAATGTACAGAGACATCCTGGATGAAAACCAATGCTTCCCATCCAACCTGATAGAGCTTGAGAGGTGCTGCAAAGTGGAATGGGCAAAACTGCCCAAAGATAGGTGTGCCAAGCTGTGGCATTTTATTAAAAAAGACTTGAGGCTGTAATTGCTGCCAAAGGTGCATCGACAAAGTATTGAGCAAAGGCTGTGAATACGTATGTACATGTGATTTGTTTAGTTTAAAAAAAATTTTTTTTTTTAAATTGCAAAAACTAAAAAACTTTTCACATTGTCATTACGGGGTATTGTGTGTAGAATTTTGAGGACAAAAACAATTTATCCAATTCTGGAATAAGGCTGCAACATAAAATGTGGAAAAAGTAAAGCGCTGTGCATACTTTTCAGATGCGCTGTATATGATAATAGTGAATCAAACTCCCAAAAACTTACAATTTTGCACGACCCTAAGTTTTGTTCCAAGTACAAATACATCTGGGTAAGTATTAATTCTTTTTGTTGTTGTTTTTTTGCAGAACAATATACACACTGATTTGGAAACATTAAGGTGTAAGTGGGAGCGTTGCAGCCAACTGAATACCTCTGACATAGCAGCTGCGCCTTGCTGCTTATTTTTAGTATGCACATATAGAACAGCATCATCTTCGTGCATCAATATATTAGATAGACACATTTTTGGTAGGTCATTGATGTACACACTATTTAATTTAATGTATACATTTCAAACAAAAAAAACAAATATAGCATTTCCAATACAATATAGTTATATCAAAAAACAATGGGAATAATATTAAAAGAAAAAAAAAGAAAAACATTTTTTCCAAAAGGGAGCAGAAAAAAGCAAACATTTATAATGTCCCGGGCCAAAAAATAATTGCATTTATTTGTTTATTATTTAAAATATTACAAAATAATAACGGGCCCAAGATTTATCCTAGTGGCACATGTAAGATGTTAATGTCAGATGCAGGAGATTGGCCGTTTTGTTCACAAACACATTGCTTACTAAGACCACCAGCATTGATTTTTACATTTTCCAAAAAGTAACATATGTTATATTTTTTGTTGGAATGTCCAACCTCCCTAAAACACATCCTGGTGAGAAGGTCGGAAAACGGCTTGAAGACAGTCTGCAAAGAATAATCTATGCAAAATGTTGACCAAAGAACTACCATTACATGTTATGTCGACCACAAGGAAGTTTTTTAAATGTAGGAAAAAAATCATAATCCCTTTAATTTAATGTACAAAATCAAACACTAGTAATGTTGGATTTGAATGGGGCCACATGAAGCCACTGATTCTGACTACCGCAGGCCACTTATGTGCCCGTGAAGCACAAAATTAGTCCTGTCTCTTCTGCAAGAAGCTTGGTGATTGAAAAAAACCAAACATGGTTGGCTCCATAACTAAAAATTTAAAGAAATACAAGATGGCAGTCAGTGGCCTTCGCTCTGGAGCTTCATACAAGATTTGATTTGGTGGGGTAAGAATTAGGGATGTCCGATAATGGCTTTTTTGCCGATATCCGATATTCCGATATTGTCCAACTTTTAACTACCGATACCGATATATACAGTCGTGGAATTAACACATTATTATGCCTAATTTGGACAACCAGGTATGGTGAAGATAAGGTCCTTTTAAAAAAAAATTATGAAATAAAATAAGATAAATAAATTAAAAACATTTTCTTGAATAAAAAAGAAAGTAAAACAACATAAAAACAGTTACATAGAAACTAGTAATGAATGAAAATTAGTAAATTTAACTGTTAAAGGTTAGTACTATTAGTGGACCAGCAGCACGCACAATCAAGTGTGCTTACAGACTGTATCCCTTGCAGACTGTATTGATATATATTGATATATAATGTAGGAACCAGAATATTAATAACAGAAAGAAACAACCCTTTTGTGTGAATGAGTGTGAATGAGTGTAAATGGGGGGAGGGAGGTTTTTTGGGTTGGTGCACTAATTGTAAGTGTATCTTGTGTTTTTTATGTTGATTTAATAATAAATAACTTTAAAAAAACGATACCGATAATAACAAAACCGATACCGATAATTTCCGATATTACATTTTAAAGCATTTATCGGCCGATAATATCGGTAGACCGATATTATCGGACATCTCTAGTAAGAATGCTTATGAAAAAGGCGAAGGATAGGGATGAGTGTTAAATTCTGTACTTTAATTAAGGTACTGACCAAATTCCGTCCGTACTAACGATAATCGATTCACATAAAATCAAACGGTGCTATATTTTAACATTTTTGTTGCAGACCAAACAATGGCTCAAACATTTGGCGTGGAAACAAGCCCTCAAAGCAGACACAGTTGGACTGCCGCTAGATAATGTTGCAATATTCAATGCCAACAAAGCAAGTATGTCTCATAGAAATCACTTAAATGCACAGTAAGGTTCCACTTGTCCAAAATGTGCTGACTTGATGCTAATTTACATCTAATTTGCCATAGACATGCTACTGATTAGCATTAGCGATTTTACATGGCGATTTCAACACCTTTGGTAATAAAAAACACAACTTAGATGAACGTTACAATCAAACGGCTGGTGTGTTATATGTACAATACTTACAGTACAAACAATTTCAAGGGCTCAACATAAGACTAGACTGGTACATTCAATTTCATAGCAAATATTACTTTCTGGCTATGCCTTTACTCTACTGCCCTCTAGTGTCTCTGGAATTCCAACAGTATGCAAAGTCCATCCATCCATTTTCTACCGCTTGTCCCTCTCTGGCTTGCAGAGGTGGCTGGAGCCTAACCCAGCTGCATTCAGGCGGAAGGCGGGGTACACCCTGGACAAATCTTTTATGTAAAGTCTACTACATAATACTTGCAAATGAGACTCAGAAGTTTAAAAAAACAATATATAACAAGTGGACAGCACAGTTATCATTACTCAGTTTTAAATGTTAATTAAAAAATGTGATTTTATTATCAAACTAACATTTATTAAACCTCAAAGTATCCGTCAAAGTTAATTTATATAGCCCTCAATCACAGGTGCCTCGAAGGGCTGCACAAACCACAATGATATCATTCATTATAATGCGAGAGTCTAGTTCATTGGGGGCAAGCAGAGGGTCGTAGGAGATCTCTATCCAGGTCATAGAAGAGTGGTCCACACTAGGTCAAGACTTAAAACAGCTAGCACTCCTCCATCAATTATCTGTGGCCATCTTGCAGGAGAAGGGGGCAAGAAAGAGAGAGAAGCAGCAGGTCAACTGGTCTAAAACAGAGTCTATTTAAAAGCTAAAGTATCAAGTAGAGTTTTAAGAGGTTTAAATACTTCTACTGAGGTGGCATCTCTAACTGTTGCTGGTAGGGCATTCCAGAGTACTGGAGCCCGAATAGAAAACACTCTAGACTTTTTTTGGGCTCTGGGATAAGCCGGCGTTCTTGGAACATAGGTTCCTGGATGGAACGTAGGGTACAATACAATCAGCAAGATAAGATGGTGCTAAAACATTTAATATTTTGTACGTAAGTAACAAAACCTTAAATCCGCAACTTAAGTGTACATACTTTCTTACTACCAACTGTAATCTTTCAAAGCTGGACATAGGAAGCCCCGAAAATAACACGTTACAGTAATGGAAAGGAGACGTAGCGAACGGGTGTACAATGATCTCTGCGTCATTGGTGGACAAAATGGGCCGGATTTTAGCGTTATTACGGAGATAAAAGAAGGCTGTTTAGGTTTCACTCTTAATGTGTGACTCAAAGGAGAGAGTTGGGATAGTTCTTCACTGAGTTGCTTTGTACGATTGTTTTGTTATCACATTTTAATGTGGTATCTTTAAACAAGTGCTGGTGTCTAGCAGGACCGATAACCAACATTTCCGTTTTCTTAGCGTTAAGATACAAAAAGTTTCTGGACATCCATTGTTTGATTTCATGTAGACACGCCTCCAGGTGACGACAATCTGGCATGTTGGTCAGCTTTAGGGGCATGTAGAGTTGGGTGTCATCAGCATAACAGTGAAAGTTAAAGGCCTACTGAAACCCACTACTACCGACCACGCAGTCTGATAGTTTATATATCAATGATGAAATCTTAACATTGCAACACATGCCAATACGGCCGGGTTAATTTATAAAGTGCAATTTTAAATTTCCCGCTAAACTTCCGGTTGAAAACGTCTATGTATGATGACGTATGCGTGTGACGTCAATCGTTGAAACGGAAGTATGCGGATACATTGAATCCAATACAAAAAGCTCTGTTTTCATCTCATAATTCCACAGTATTCTGGACATCTGTGTTGGTGAATCTTTTGCAATTTGTTTAATGAACAATGAAGACTGCAAAGAAGAAAGTTGTAGGTGGGATCGGTGTATTAGCGGCTGGCTGTAGCAACACAACCAGGAAGACTTTGACTTGGATAGCAGACGCGCTAGCCCACGCTAGCCACCGACCGCACGGATGATCGTGGTGAAGTCCTTCGTCCTTCCGTCGATCGCTGCAACGCAGGTGAGCACGGGTGTTGATGAGCAGATGAGGGCTGGCTGGCGTAGGTGGAGCGCTAATGTTTTTATCATAGCTCTGTGAGGTCCCGTAATACTAAGTTAGCTTCAATGGCGTCGTTGGCAACAGCATTTTTAAGCTTCGCCAAGCTGGAAAGCTATAACCGTGTATTTACATGTTCATGGTTTAATAGTATTGTTGATTTTCTGTCTATCCTTCCAGTCAGGGGTTTATGTATTTTGTTTCTATCTGCATTTGAGCCCGATACTATCACGTTAGCTCCCTAGCTAAGTAAGCTTCAAAGGCGTCGTTAGCAACAGCATTGTTAACCTTCGCCAGGCTGGAAAGCATTAACCGTGTATTTACATGTCCATGGTTTAATAGTATTGTTGATCTTCTGTCTATCCTTCCAGTCAGGGATTTATTTATTTTGTTTCTATATGCAGTTGAGCCCGATGCTATCACGTTAGCTCCGTAGCTAAAGTGTTTCGTCGATGTATTGTCGTGGAGATAAAAGTCACTGTGAATGTCCATTTCGCGTTCTCGACTCTCATTTTTAAGAGGATATAGTATCCGAGGTGGTTTAAAATACAAATCCGTGATCCACAATAGAAAAAGGAGAGAGTGTGGAATCCAATGAGCCAGCTTGTACCTAAGTTACGGTCAGAGCGAAAAAAGATGTCTTGCACTGCATTCTAGTCCGTCACTCTAACGTTCCTCATCCACAAATCTTTCATCCTCGCTCAAATTAATGGGGTAATCGTCGCTTTCTCGGTCCGAATAACTCTAGCTGCATTGAAAACAATAGGAAAATATGAGGAGGCGATCAACTGACTACGTCACGCTACTTCCGGTGGGGGTAAGGCTTTTTTTTTATCAGAGACCAAAAGTTGCAAACTTTATCGTCGTTCTATACTAAATCCTTTCAGCAAAAATATGGCAATATCGCGAAATGATCAAGTATGACACATAGAATGGATCTGGTATCCCCGTTTAAATAAAAAAAATTCATTTCAGTAGGCCTTTAACACCGTATTTGCAAATATGCAGTGCATGCTAAAGGGAGCAGGGACAAGCACCAAACCCTGTGGGGCTCCGCACGTTACCTTAACATACTTCGAAGTAACGTTAATACGGGATACACAGTGCATCCTGCCAATGAGATAGGAGTTAAACCAAGAAAAAGCTCAGTCTGACATACCGAAACGTGCCAATAGAACGTAACAGCAACATGAATGACGCATCAGCATCCATAGTTAGCAATAGATCATTAGTCACTTTTGCGAGGGCCCTCTCAGTAGAGTGATTTGCCCTGAACTTTGACTGGAATGGTTCACAAAGATTGTTAAATGCTAAGTTTTTATTTAGAAGTTGTGCAACAATTTTTTCCAGGACTTTTTAGATAAACAGAAGGTGCGACACCGTCCTGTAGTTCAACAGGAGGTCAGAATCGAGGTTAGGTCTTTTAAGCATAGGATAAATAGATGCTTTTTTTGAATGCTAAGGAAACAGTACCAAAGGAGAGTTTCGATTCCCAGCTACCAGGAATTAGTTTTGTTTAGTTTAAATGTCTTAAGTACCCATTCCGGGTAGAAGCTGGTGAATGATCTCAGTCGAGTATGGAGTACCATCACCAATAACTACATTGCTAAATTAATCTCTTTAGCTTCAACCCAACTGGCCGTGTTTTGAGTTAAAGAGAAATGCCTAAAACCACCATCCCGGCTGTCGGATATATCGGGCTTTGGGAGCGATGAACATGAAGATGGCATGAAAAAACCCAAACCATGAAAAGGAGTGTCTCAAGAGGAAGTCAGTCTCTAGAACTTGGAACACAAAATTCAAGTTGCCAAGGGACAGCCTCAAAACATTCACAATTTAGAGAGAATCTTGTATAATGAGTTTACCAAACTACCTCCTGGGATGAAATACTTATAGGTCAAATACAAGTAGATATCTATATTTCATGTTATTTTGATTGTAAGGGGAAACTTGTAAAATGAGCAGGGACCAAATGATTAGTTCCCTCCTGTAAAAGTGACTATATACTGTAAGTACATATTGATACTGATGAGTGTTCTTTGTACCATTTCCAGGCTTTGTGATGGCTGCCAACAGAAACTTTGCCCTGACAATTATCTTCCTGGCTCTCATTAAAAGTTCCATTACCCAGCCAGGGTCCAATCCCGCAGGACCCCTCATACCCGCCAAGGACGAGGAGCTACCCCCGGATGAATATTACGACCCAGAGGACGAACCGAGCACTGTTCCGCCAAAGATCGTTTCTCCGAGAGGAGGAATAGCTGTGCAGAGATGTGATTACAACCCCTGCACGGAGAACGAACCACCGTGCACCGTCACCAATCACTGCTTGTGTCCGGGGGTTACGTCTCACCTGGTGGCGCCGGAGGCTCCTTACCTGAAATCCGTAGCTTGGAACGGGTCTGACGTGGTTGTGCGCTGGTGTGCCCCTTTGTCCTACGTGACGGCTTACAGCGTGACGGTCGGAGGGAAAGAGAGGCAGAGGTTCGGGAGGGAGCGGCGATGGGGCGGCGTGGGTCCCGTCGAGAACGTCTCCGAGGTGTGCGTGGTGGCGCTGAACAACGCCGGAGATAGCGAGGCCTCGTGTGTGATGTACCAGCCTAAGGACCACAATCTGCCTCTCAAAGCAGGACTGATAGGGGGCGCTCTCGGCCTCCTGATTCTCCTCCTTGTGGTCGTTCTGCTTTGGAGGCGACGGCGGCAAAGGAAGCTGCGGAGAAACATCACTATGAGTCACACAGCTGGGACATAAATGACAAAACAAACCCTCTTAGGACATTCTGCAATATTTATATTATTACGGATAGAAAAATTATATAAAAAAAGGCCAGGCTTTATTTGTTATTGTTTTTCATTTAATTTATTTATTTTAAACTTAAAAATACAGTATTGTCATCTGATAAAGCAATATTGTCATAATAAATGTAATATAGAAAAAAAAACAAAAAAAACTAATAATTCAATATGTAAAAATACAAAAAAAAATGTAACGTTACATTGTTAAACATAAAAAAAGAATGTATAACTATGTAGTATGATTATGTATATATTTTTATTGCAGATTTATCTACGTTTGATATTACACATAATGTTGGAGGATAAGCAGAACATGGATGGGCGTAAATATAAATACAATGCAAACATCCATCCATCCATCCATCCATTTTCTACCGCTTATCCCTTTCGGGGCAGAGGGGGGTGCTGGAGCCTATCTCAGCTACAATCGGGCGGAAGGCGGGGTACACCCTGGACAAGTTGCCACCTCATCACAGGGCCACATATTTTTATAAATACAAACACTAATAATGGCAAACTATTATTTAAAGTCACTGTTTGCTGGTAACGGGTCAAACAATACTGACGCTTTGAAGCATCACAAAACAAAGAAGTGATGTGTGTGTACCTTTAGGAAAAAAAACATTTGACCGATACAGCTGCTGTGTCGTTTGACTACAAAGCAGAAAACTGGCGCTTCTTTCATCTTAGAGTGACAACCCGTACTGAAAAAAGTCATAGTAGTGCCAGTTTTTCTCACAATCATCGATCTAAATAGAACTACTGGAGATTATTTTGATTTATCTTCCTGTTTACTCTTTGGGTCATTGACCAGATATGAACGTTTCAAATTATTTTTTGCAAAGCTATTCGTGCAGAATATATAAATACGAAAAAACATATTCGCTAACTATTAATTGAATTTCCAGGTCAAATGCAGTGACTTTTTTATCCAGCGTTGGCGCCAGCGTGTCTACGCAGTGTCAATACAGCTACTGAGTGTGCCACACACTCACTTACGCATCACTACTGTTTGCTTTGTCATTTTAATTGTAGCCTAGGTCAGTGGTTCTCTCAACTTTCAACCACCTCAGAAAACACTTGGCTTTCCAAGTACCACCATAATGACAAACATTAAAATACAGAAGCGTAGTAGTCCTAAACATTGATTAAAAACAAGGCAGAGGTATTAAATATACTTGTTAAATATTTTTGGTTGTTAATATTTTTGGCCACTGTAACATTACACACAGTTTGAACAGTAACACTGTTTGAATATATTTAATTAAGTGATTATTTGGCGTACCACTAGCTGGAGCCCGCGTACCACTTGTGGTACACGTACCACAGTTTGAGAATCCTAGCCTAGATGTTTTTAAAAGTCAAATTGTATGTTAAAACCCAAATCATGCTATTTACAATAATTATACAAAAGATCATAATGCTGTCAGGCAGGTGTTGATGTAGGGTACAACTCTACTGCATCCTATTGAAAACTGCTTCTAATACACTTGAATACCTCGGTTGTGTCTTGCAGTGCAAGTGAATACAGTAAAAGGAGAGAAGTCATTGAAAAATATGCGTAGGAGTTAAGTACAATATAAAGTACGCTGATTCATTCTGCAGCCAAGTTTTTTAGGAAAATAAATCCCTGATGACAACGTTTACAGATAATCTAGCAGAGTTCTTTAACATCAATTTAGAAGAAAGCCAGTGCTTTGCTGCATGTTTCTGCACAATTTGGGGGCAACATGAGGAGTAATGTAAACACTTCGGAGTCCAAAAAACACAACACGGTAGTTTGTACAGAATATAAACATAATTTAGATGTATTATACTGACTTGATTCAATGCATGTTCTCATTTTTTTAAAGTATGGTGTCATTTTTGAGAAATGTTCCACACCATATTAGACAATAAAAAAAAAAGTGTGCTTTATGCTTAATCTCTCTGCGAGAGCTTATGCCACTAAGCACATTGAGTGAATGTGATGTGAATGTCGCCTTTTATTTCTCCTCAGACAAAAACGCACATAGAACAAGGCTTAAATGAATCAAATTACTGTACATTTCCTAAAGGTTCTATTAAACACAGCTCAACTCTTCCTCCTGTGGAGATGTTTACCAGAGCCATCTGTGATGATGTCGGAAGTGGGAGCTCAAGTGTCTGACGTTGTTTTTCCAGCTGTCATAAAACATATTTTTTGTAAGGAAATTTGGATTCCGTTGGACTTGTTTTGACTCTAATAGACTCAGCAGTCGTCCACTCCTGTGCTGCTACGAAGCCACGATAAGAAGGAATGTCCACTAATAAGAATGCCCACTAATAAAGAATGTCCACTATTTCAAATCTTCAAAGCTTTTGTCAACAGACTTCCATCTGCATGTCTCACTTCCACATGGTTCCCGTTTGCTATTTTGGCGTCCTTTTCTTACAACAGATGTTTCCAACAGTACTGTACACTGCAAAAAAGAGCTGACATAATAAAAAGACTAGATTTTAGGAAAAATATTACTAAAAGTTAGAAAAAATTATCTGTCTATGCAGCCAGTTAATTTTACTTTATAAAACATCCTAAATTAAGATTTCTATATCTAAAAAAAATAGCAGGACTTTTAAGCTAGAAATAAGTACTTTATTCTGAAAACAAGCATTATTTAAAATGCAATTCTTAAATTAAGCATCCTCTTGATGTTGCTGAAATTTTAAACAAGATTTTCTATGTGGAGTAAAATAACATATCTTATTTGAATAGTTATTTTCTCAATTTTAACGCAGAATAGACCAAATATAATTATTCATGCTAACATTAAGATGATGCTGTAAAATGACTAAAAATAAGAAAATTAGACCTCAAAACTAGGGAAATTTATAGAAATAACATTTGAAATCTTGGCAAGTGGCAAATAATTTGCAGGGTAACGTAATGTGTTGGGCGATCCCTCTTTTTAAGAAGTTATTTTTAAGTCAAGACAAATTTTTTACTAGCTCCATCAAACAAATACATTTGATTAAATCACAATTAATTGCCCATTTTTCCACACAGAAAGTGTGGATAGAGGCAATGTAAAACTATTATTTTGATCACTTATTTCACAAAACCCGTTCAGAGCTGGCATTCCAGGCTAAAGCTCCCAGACTCTGGAACAATTTTCATCAGTCCCTCCGTGATCTTGACTGCGTTGACACTTTTAAGAAACTTTTGATAACTTCTCTTTTTAGTAAAGCTTTTAGTTAATGCACTTTTTAACTATCAATTTTAATCCACTTTGTATTCTTTTTATGATGTTGCCCCTGTTTTAATGTAATTGTTGTTTTACTTCACCTATGTTTTGTACAGTGCTTTGTGATTTTTTCTGTGAAAAGCGCTTTATAAATACTTATAAATGCTTACTTTACTTACTTTCTTACTTATTTGCATGTTTTTGTCGCCCTGGTCCATGATTACTTTAAAACTGATACGGAGTAAAAAATAAATATAAAAGTTGTCATTTACAGACTTTCCTGCTCTTGAGGAACACATCAGTAGGATAGGACGCAAAATTAAATAGTAGAAGGCTTAACATCTTTTTCTCTAGTTTTTGATTTCCGGGCCTGCTTTTCTTTCTCCATTTTCCACAGGTTCAGACTCAGTCTTCCTCCCTTTGAGGGGGCTCCTAATTTTAATGATCGAATATGGCTTGAGTTTTTAAAAAAACAATTCCATCCATACTTCCATCTTCTTTAAAGTCAGAATCATTGAAATGGTCACTGCAAATTACACTTTTCTCACTTGGTGCGTCGAATTTTGCACTATTTTATTTGGCTGAAGAGAACCATACTTTCCTCATGCTCCTATAATTTGGAAATGTATGCAGGCCGGCTCTTTCCTTAGTTGTATTACTACAACCTGCAACAATGCATCTGGTAGACATATTTGTAATTTCTTCAAATTCTGTGTTTGAATAATTCGGGATGAAGCTGCTACCACAACACATACTATGCAAGTCTAAAATTGCTATTGTGTCTATTTTCAGGGGGAATTTTACCTGAAGACATAATTTTAGGTCCACAACTATGAAATAAGTCCCAATGTTGTCAGCATTTGAGGGGCCCTTTAATCATGTTCACAAAACCCAAACATTTATCCACGTTTTTTGTTATGTGATATTTTAAGCTGGAAATAAGGACGAAAACGTTTTCCTGCAGAGTGTGTATAATATTTGGTTCGGCATGTTTCTTTTGTGCTCAAATTTCCCACGGAGAAGGCCAACATGCTGTTTAATGTCTTTCATATTGACTTGTTTGCTCCTACAGTCTGTGACACTAATTAGACTAACTGTCCAAAATTTATTACCAGCAACATTACAGGGACTTTGGAGGAGGCACTCTGTGCCGCAGATGGGTTAATTGCATTACATTTTTTAATCTGAATAATAATTACGCGTTCATTTTGACAACCCTACTTTTCATTAAATTGTGTTTTCTGTTTGTCTTACAAGACATTTTGCCTCTCATCCAAAGAGGCTTCATCAGTTCATGCTCACAGACTGAGCGCTTGGTACCAGCTGTTATCTACCTGCTGCATCGTGCTCTCTCTCACCTGGATGGTGGGAGGGGCACTATGAGTATCATGTTCTATGATTTCTCCAGAGTCTATTTACACCATTCAGCCAATTCTGATGAGTGACAAGTTGCTCAGGATGGGTGTCAGTTCATCCATTGTCTCCTGGATCACTGATTACTTGTCTGACAGGCCCCAGTTTGTGCGACTGGGGAGCTCCCTGTCGGATACTGTGGTTAGTGGTGTAGGTGCTCCACAGGGGACTGTCCTGTCTCCTTTCATGTTCACCCTGTACACCTCAGACTTCCAGTACAGTTCCAGGTCCTGCCACCTACAGAAATACTCTGATGACTCTGGTGTGGTCGGGTGTATCGGAGAGGGGCAGGAATTGGAGTACCGGACACTGATCCCTGACTTTGTGGAGTGGTCTCAGGCAAACTATCTGCTCCTTAATGTGGACAAGACTAATGAGCTGGTCATCGACTTCAAGAAGAGAATGACCCCTGTGGAGCCCATCAAAATCCAGGGCCGGGAGGTGGCAGCAGTGGGGCAGTACAAGTACCTGGGAGTCCACTTGAACAGCAGACTGGACTGGAAGGACAACAGCAAAACTGTATACAAGAAGGGCGTGAGCCTTCCTGAGGAAGCTTAGGTCCTTTAATGTGTGCAGCAAGCTGTTGGAGATCTTTTATCAGTCTGTTGTGGCCAGTGCCCTGTACTTTGCAGTGGTTTGTTGGGGGAGCAGCACCAGCAAAAGGGAATTAAACCAGATTGACAAACTGATTACAACTATTGGCACGCAGTTGGAGGCGTTTGTGTCAGTGAGGGACAGGAGGACACTGGACAAACTGCTGGCCGTCATGGACAATCCTGCCCACCCACTCTACCAGACAATTGAGGGACAGCGGAGCTCATAATCCAATTCAATTCAATTCAATTTCCTTCATATAATCAGGTAAAGACTCATTGAGATTAAAATCTCTTTTTCAAGAGCGACCTGACAAAGAGGGCGGCACAAACAAAGTTACAATAATAATAATTACAACAAGACAATACAACAGCAGTCATAACACAACAGGTCAAAAATAATTTTAAACGATTAAGTAATAATTCAATTTAAAAGCAAGTACATTTCCCAAGAGAACTGGTTTCTCGATCTTTTAAAATGGACTTAAACTCTCCCGAAGTGATACATTCTGGTAGCCTCAGATCTTTATGGATGTCATTCCATGACCAGGGAGCAGCATAACTGAATGTTTTTTTTCCAAGTTCTGTGTTGGCTCTAGGAACCAACATGTGGAAGTTATCCTGTGAGCATAGGTTGTAATGACTGGAGTCTCTACACACAAAAGGAACACAGATAGATGGACATTTATATTATATATAATCTTAAAACTGCTCAAATTATGTTTAGGGCATCCCAAAACTCTCTACCATCCAATATACAGAACCTATTCCAGGATAGAGATGCTCACCATAGTTACAGTCTAAGAGGAAACAACAAACTATATTTGCCTAAATTTAGAAAAACTTTAAAATCAATGTGCATTTCAGTGCGTGGAGTCAGTCTGTGGAAAAACTTAGGGGACGAGTTAAAAACGTGTTCTAACATGATTCAATTTAAAAGACTGTTTAAAAAAGAAGTACTGAAGAAGTACGAGGAGGCAAGAGATTGATGCCCTCAGCACAGAGCGATGGGAGAGAGGTGTATGGTCAGGGAGTGTTTGGGCCTGTGTGTGTGTGTGTGTGTGTGTGTGTGTGTGTGTGTGTGTGTGTGTGTGTGTGTGTGTGTGTGTGTGTGTGTGTGTGTGTGTGTTTTGTCCCATCTTGTCTTGTCTCAGTAACATTGGTACTATTGTATTGTTAGTGTAAAGGAGCTTTTCTTGTTTTTGTTTGTATAGTATTGTTCTTGTATTATATTGTCTATGTTAAATGTGGAATGAGTGAGAGGGGTTGGGATATTATAAGCATCTGCTTCATCCAACCCCTTTTCAAGCCTTGCATAAATGTCTCTGCCAAAATGTAAAAAAAAAAAAAAAAAAATGTGTGTTGTACTGTGCAGGTTTGAAATAAATACTTCAATTCAATTCATATATAAAAACTATCCATCGAGAAAGTCTTCGGGCAGTTAAAGATGGACAGTTTGCCTTTCCATACGGAGTACAGTGGTGGACAAGATTTCCACAGCCAGTAATAAAACGTAAGGCACAGTGATATACAGTGTGTAGTTTCAACGGGCTCCTTCAGCTTCGTTCCTAGTGTTCGATTCAAGAACTAGTTCATTCCGCACTCCATCCAGCTGTATAATCACTCGCCATACAGCAATAGATGATATCTGTCTATTACCTGACCGCTTCTATGTTAGCTACCTCTCTTTGTTTATAATGTATATTTTATGCTGGATCTACTCTTTATTTTATACTTCCTTTTTTTTTGCTGCAGCTGTTACATATACTGTAATATTGTACATGGTAATTGGGATTTGTTATATATTGTATATATTATATAAAAATATAATATAATATAATATAATATATCAGTATATATTATATACTGTATATGTAATATACAGTATAATAAGTGTGTGAGTGCTCGCGCACAGGGTGCGTGTGATGCGTCAGTGCGTTAGATTTGTGGCAGAAGTGCTTGTAGTTAGCGCATGCTGCATGCTGCCCCTGCTTGCTACTCTCTGCTTACAGCTATCGCCGCCAGCTAGCCCCTGGGTGGGTGAAAAGAGGAGCCGAGTGCGTAAGCCTCCTCCTGCTGGTACAAAGCCTCTCCACCACCAAGACCCCTGTGGTGCCTCCTCGTGGCCACGCACGGCAACTGCGTCTTTGCGGACGCAGGCTAAACTGTAGGGGATCTCGGAGCAGCAGTGGGCCCCAGAGGCGAGGCGTGCCGGCCCACCGGTGTGTGGACACGCCCTGGCGTCCGCAAACCACTGCCCCATCTATGGGTTAAATAGCTACCGCCCGCCTCAAGCTGGGCAGCCCCCAGCCAATTAGGTGCTGTTCCGCAACAGCCTGCCTGCTTCATTGGATGCATGAAGCTAAGGGACTCTTCCTGACAAGTGGGCTGTAAACCTTGCACCAAGCAAAACAAATAAAACAAAGACTCCAGCACTACGTCTGGGATGCTGGAACGTCAGAACTATGACCCCCGGACTAACTGACAACCTGCTCGATATAAGCGACGCCCGCAAGACTGCAGTCATTAACAACGAACTCCTGAAGCGACGAATAGACATCTGTACCCTTCAGGAAACCTGACTCCTCTCATCAGGCTCACTGAGAGAAAGAGAATACACCTTCTTCTGGCAGGGGAAGCCTCCGGGTGAAACCAGAGAATACGGAGTTGGCTTTGCAGTCAAGAACACTCTACTAGGAGCAATAGTACTACCTACAGGTGGATCAGAGAGAATTTTAACCCTCTGCCTTAACACCACCATGGGACCTGTCCACCTGGTGAGTGTGTATGCACAAACACTTAGCTCCTCCCACGAAATAAAGGACAAATTCTATGATGAGTTTGAGGCGACTGTGAGAAACATCCCCAAACAAGATCAGCTCTACTTGCTTGGTGACTTTAACGCAAGAGTTGGCTCAGATCATAACTCCTGGCCATCTTGCTTGGGTTACCATGGCATTGGTAGAATGAACGAGAATGGGCAGCGTCTCCTTGAGTTCTGCACATTTCACAATCTCTGCATCACTAACTCATACTTTCAGTCCAAACCCCGCCACAAAGTCTCCTGGAGACACCCAAGATCTAGCCACTGGCACCAGTTGGACCTGATCATAACACGGCGCTCTGAACTCAGAAGTGTCCTCCAAACCCGTACCTTTCACAGTGCAGACTGTGACACCGATCATTCCCTCGTCTGCTGTAAAGTCAAACTGCAGACAAAAATTATCTACAGAGCCAAACCTAAAGGACCCCCCCCATCAAAAAGGCGCTTGGACCATTACACCACACAACTGCTCCGCTGAAATCGGCACTGGGAGAAATCCTCACTGACCGCTCTAAACAACTCGACCGCTGGGTAGAACACTACTCCAAACTCTACGCCAGCGACAACACTGTCTCCGATGCAGCCCTCTGCCATGTTGAGTATCAACCTGTAATGGAAGAACTGGACATGGAACCAACAACTGAGGAGCTAAGCAAAGCGATTGACAGCCTAGCATGCGGTAAATCACCTGGCAGTGACGGAATCGCAGCTGAAATCCTCAAGTGTGGAAAGCCTGCTCTCCTCGACCAACTTCACAAGCTCCTCTGTCTGTGCTGGAGTGAAGGTGCTGTCCCACAGGACATGAGGGATGCTACCATCATAACCCTGTACAAGAATAAGGGAGACAGGAGTGATTGTAACAACTACCGTGGTATCTCTCTACTCAGCACTACCGGCAAACTCTTTGCCAGGGTTGCACTGAATAGACTCCAGGTTCTCGCTGAGAAAATTTACCCAGAATCTCAGGCAGGGTTCAGAGCTGGTAGGTCTACTACTGACATGATTTTCTCTCTGAGACAGCTGCAGGAGAAGTGTAGAGAGCAGAGAAAACCACTCTACATGGCATTTATTGACCTTACGAAAGCTTTCGACCTTGTGAGCAGGAGTGGCCTCTTTCAGCTGGTTGAACGAATAGGCTGTCCCCCCAAACTCCTTTGCATCCTCCAGTCCTTCCACACCGACATGCATGGCACCATCCAGTTCGATGGGTCCACATCAGACCCCTTCAAAATCTGCTGTGGTGTCAAGCAGGGATGCGTGCTGGTGCCCACCTTATTTGGGATCTTCTTTTCCCTCCTCCTGCGCCAAGCATTTGGTACAGCAACTGAAGGAGTCTACCTTCACACAAGGACAGACGGTAAACTATTCAACCTTGCCCGTCTGAAAGCCAAAACAAAGGTCAGGCCACTCGTCATCCGGGACATGCTGTTTGCTGACGACGCAGCAGTGGTAGCACACTCCCAGGAGCACCTGCAAACCCTAATGGACCAGTTCACCAAAGCCTGTCAGGACTTCAGCCTGACCATCAGTCTGAGCAAAACCAAGACGATGGGACAGGGAACTGAACCACCCCCCTCTATCACCATCAACAACTACACCCTGGAAGTCGTAAACACCTTCACCTACCTCGGTTCCACCATCACCGACAACCTGTCACTCGATGCCGAACTCAGTGGCCGCATCGGAAAAGCTGCCTCAACTTTTGGGAAGCTTACAGCGAGAGTATGGGAAAACAGCAAGCTCACTATCCGCACTAAGGTGCAGGTGTACAGAGCCTGTGTCACCAGCACTCTACTGTACGGCAGTGAAACCTGGACCCTATACTCCCACCAAGAGCGGCGGCTAAATATCTTTCATCTTCGCTGCCTTAGGCGTCTACTGGGCATCACCTGGAGGGACAGGATCACAAATCAATCAGTCCTGGTAAGAGCACAGCTTCCCAGCATGTGCTCCCTACTGAGGCAGCGACGTCTCCGCTGGCTGGGCCATGTCCGGCGGATGGACGATGGGCGAATCCCAAAGGACATCCTTTATGCTGAACTCACAACTGGCAAGAGGCAGATTGGCCGTCCCCAGCTGCGTTACAAGGACGTCTGCAAACAAGACCTCAAGTCTTTTGACATCAGCCCCAACAGCTGGGAAGATGCAGCCCAGGACCGCCTTCAGTGGCAGCAGGCACTCCGCAGCGGACTGCTCAAGTCAGAAACCACCCTGGCCCAACACCATGAGGCAAAGAGGAAAAAGAGAAAGAAACCGGGCTCTGCGACACCGACAACATCTATGGGACCGGTCTGGATATGTGACATCTGTGGCCGGGAATGTCTCTCACGAATTGGCCTACACAGCCACAGGAGACGCTGCGACAAGACCTGACTCCGAGGCACAGGAAATCAATGGTCTTCCGAGACTGCGATGCCGATGATGATGATGATGATATGTAATATGTTAATATTACATATATGTTATATTTTATATTGCTATTATGATACATTTTTAGTCTACTTAATACCTGCATTATCATTTCCACCCTTACCCTTTCCATCCTTTGAAACTGAGCTACTGTGTGGAACAATTTCACTTGTCGATCAATAAAGTTTGTCTAAAAAACTATAATTCCTCTAGAAGAGGGGCCCATGCCCAGACAAGAATGGTTTTGCTCTATTGTGGTGCAAAACAGCTGTTAAGGTAAAAAGAGGCAACACCCCTGTCAGCACAACAACCATTGTTAGGAAGGAATCGCCCTATTGCGGGGGTGCCCAAAGTGGGGCCAGTGGGTCAAATGCAACCAATTTTTCGGGCCTATTTTGGCTCCCAGGCCCCACTTTGGGCACCCTCGCATTAGGGGGATTCCTTCCTGGTGACTATTGTGCTGACAGAGGTGTCGCTCCTTTCATAAATGTAATACATTTTGATACTAACCTCTTTCAAACTCACACAATCACTGATGTCATGTCGACAAGGCTATCGAGTTGCCGTTTATTTATAATATCTGCACTATTTACCTCATTATTTACATTTAGACTATTTGTGTATCGTGCTTAAAACTGAAAACGTTTGGGCACCCCTGTCCCAATGACTGTTATTGTGCTAGTCTCTATTCTGTGCATCTTAACAATGGTTGTTTTGCCACACAATACTGCATTCGTTCCATTCTAACGATTGCTGTTGTGTTGGCAGATGTGTCACTCCTTAAATCTTAACAGCAGTTTTGCACCACAGTAGTGCGAAACCATTCTTGTCTGGGCATGCGCCCATGTTTATAGTTAGGGTTCAGGCTAGATTTGACAGATATAAATCAATAAAGCCAGCTCGGATGAGAGGTAAAACGTCTTATAAGACAAACTGAACAGTCTAGTTACTCCTCCTTTGTTGTTTGGTAACTTGTCCAACAGTTAACACTTTTTCTTTTAGGGCAGGTTATGGATGCATCTTCGATGTATGTATGTATGTATGTATGTATGTATGTGTGTGTGTGTGTGTGTGTGTGTGTGTGTGTGTGTGTGTGTGTGTGTGTGTGTGTGTGTGTGTGTGTGTGTGTGTGTGTGACAGGAAAAAAAGCTCTGACTTGCTGAGGGAGACATTGTTGGTATGCCTTCATAAAGCATTACACCACAAATATAAGGAGGTGTGTCTTTTTAAGACGATTTGGAAGGAAAAAAAATAAGTCTTATAATCACTGGACATGAACATACAATCATTTGAACTCAATTCCCAGATATGGAAAATTTAGAGTATCTAATGCAAAATTATCAAAGCATCCACTTACTTTAAATGCGGGGTCGTCTTCGATGCGGGTCAATACGGTATACTGTATTACATTTTATAAAAGACTACTCTACCTAGTCTTTTTGACCTGAAGCCTGGCTAGAGGCGCCAGCGTACGCTACGCATGATATTCTGTGATTGGTCGGCTTGTTTACGTCCTTTCCCGTAAGTGTACAACTCGTTCAGCCAACCAACCAATACGTACACCTTCTCCTCTCATTGGTTTAAACATTTGTTATAAAGGATGAATGCTTGGTTAATTCCAGCACTAAATTCCACATCCTGCTTAGCTTTTATTGTCATTGTTTGCTTGCGATGAAGGAAGCCAACAAGCTAAATGGTCGACGAGAGTTACGGTGACTCCGTAAAACACAGCCATTGTCACGTCACACGCTAAACCCTCACGGCAAGCTATTAAAGGATCGAAAGGGAGTTGAAAGGCATACCTGTCCACATTTGCATTTGAAAATAATGAACATCCATCATCCATTTTCTACTGCTCGTCCCTCACAGGGTGGCAGGTGGACTAGTCACCACCTAACCACAGGACATTTAACAGAAAATAAGGGATATCCCTTCACCATAGTCTTTGCAGATTGATGTGGCTCAGCCGCAGCAACAAGGATCTTTGTTTGTTTGTTTACATCATTCAATCAATTATTCAATCAACGTTTATTTATATAGCCCTTAATCACAAATGTCAGATCCCACATCAGAGCAAGAAAAAACTCAACCCAATGGGCACAATGAGAAACGTTGGAGGGGACCGCAGATGTGGTCCCCCCCCCCCCCCTCCGGGCGACCAGTGCAATGGACGGACGGACCAGGGGCCAAATCCGGCGAAAAATTACACTTGGGAGAAATTTTTGAGGCAAATTGGAACACTGTAAAGAAAATGGAAGGTCCTTGCATTGACATTTTAACTTTGCCAGCGAACAGAACACCGGAGTCCAAACTTGTGATTTAGATACCTGAGGCTTTCCTCAAGGCACCCTTTTAAGTCCTCTCCTTTTTGGCATTTTTTTTTGGTAATGTGATTTACTGACTAAAGTGTTGCTGTAGCATACTTCAATAGTCATTTGTTCAACATATTTAGTTATACTATTGGTGTTCCTCAAGGTTCCTTTTTAGGCCCTCTATTTATGGCCAGTGAGTTTAGTTAAAAAAAACTATTTTTGCAGAAGATCCTTGAAAACAGCAGAGTGCTCCCGTAACTCTGACAATGTATATAGACCAAAATCAAATGTCCACTCTAGAGTACGCTGGTTCTCTGGAATACACAAAATAAGACTACCGGTAATAGTGACGGGAGAAGGCACGCCCCGCAGCCCTTAGCTTTCTCGAAAGGTGGCCCCCAAAACATTTAAGTTAAATATCCCTGGTTTACAAGAACCAACAAAACTTGACAGCATGGCAATGGGAAAGAATAGCAAAATACTGTAGTTTCCAGGGGATAAAGCGAAGGTTGACCAGTTTGGTCGTAGGGGACGGCAAAGTGACAAGGCAGAAGCATGAATTAGACTTTTTGGGCCACCGTAGTTCCTCCATGTCTTATACAGTGTAGAAATCAGTTGAAACAAGTCCCCCTGCCAATGTAAGACGCTGCACCATGTTCTATTGTGGTAACCTGAATACATTCAGTACATCACATTCTGTATGTAGTTTGTACAACACTTGGTGTAAAACATTGGTGACAAAAATGCGACCCGGGGGCCATTTGCAGCCCGTAGCTATTTTTTAACGGCCCGTGGCACAATTTTTAGCATTGTAATATAAGCATGCTACCGTTTTTGCAAATTTTGCAGATATACACATCAGCGTGAATTATTTTGTTACTTGACGAATGAGACATGTTGGCATGCTGTCTTTGTTTTTGTAGCAATTTTTTTTTTTTTTTTTTTTTTTTAGGTACACACCCCAGTCATATTTTGTTACTTGATGCATGCTAACGTTAGCATGCTAGCATTTTAAACCATTTTTTTAGGGGTACACCTCTCAGAGTAATGTATTTTGGTACTTGACGCATGTTACTTACCGTATTTTTCGGATTATAAATCACAGTTTTTTCCATAGTTTGGCCGGGGGTGCGACTTATACTCAGGAGCGACTTATGTGTGAAATTATTAACACATTACCGTAAAATATAAAATAATATTATTTATCTAATTCACGGAAGAGCCGAAGCAAAATGTCAGCAATCGTCACACACACGTCAACCAATAAGAATTCGGCGGGGGAGGGTCATGGCAGAAGTGCATTGTGGGTCATGGGATGCTAACTGCTATATGCTACTGCTGTAGCTATTAAAATGGATCATTTCTACATTGGCGGTAACTTATAAAAACTGAACAAAAATGGCACCGAAAAGGAAATCATATACTGCAGATTACAAGCTGGACGTAGTGAAATATGCAGAAGAAAACGGCGATCGAGCAGCAGAAAGAAAGGACGCTAGCGGTGCATACCAGGAGCGACAACGAGGAAGAAGATTTAATCGGATTTAGCGATCAGGAGTGACAGATTGTTTGGTAAACATATAGCATGTTCTTTATGTTATAGTTATTTGAATGACTCTTACCATAATATGTTATGTTAATATACCAGGCACGTTCTCAGTTGGTTATTTATGCATCATATAACGTACACTTATTCAGCCTGTTGTTCACTATTCTTTATTTATTTTAAATTGCCTTTCAAATGTCTATTCTTGGTGTTGGATTTTATCAAATAAATTTCCCCCAAAAATGCGACTTATACTCGAGTGCAACGTATACCTGTATATGTTTTTTTCCTTCTTTATTATGCATTTTTGGCCGGTGCGACGTATACTCCGGAGCGACTTACAATCTGAAAAATACGGTAACTACTGTATTTACCAGGCTAACTTTTTTAGCTAATTTAACAGGTATACAACCTAGAGTCATATTTGTTTTTAAGCTAACTGTTAGCATGTTAGCATAATACTATTAGCATGCTAGCTTTTTTAGTTTATTGTGCTCATGTTTTGTTACCTTACCCTATCTGGCCAGCGTGCCAACTGTTAGCATTTCAGTTCAGTTTTGGCTAGGGATGTCCGATAATGGCTTTTTGCCGATATCCGATATTCCGATATTGTCCAACTCTTTAATTACCGATACCAACCGATACCGATATCAACCGATACTGATGTATACAGTCGTGGAATTAACACATTATTATGCCTAATTTGGACAACCAGGTATGGTGAAGATAAGGTCCTTTTTTTAAAAATTAATAAAATAAAATAAGATAAATAAATTAAAAACATTTTCTTGAATAAAACAGAAAGTAAAACAATATAAAAACAGTTACATAGAAACTAGTAATTAATGAAAATGAGTAAAATTAACTGTTAAAGGTTAGTACTATTAGTGGACCAGCAGCACGCACAATCATGTGTGCTTACGGACTGTATCCCTTGCAGACTGTATTGATATATAATGTAGTAACCTGAATATTAATAACAGAAAGAAACAACCCTTTTGTGTGAATGAGTGTGAATGGGCGAAGGAGGTTTTTTGGGTTGGTGCACTAATTGTAAGTGTATCTTGTGTTTTTTATGTTGACATAATAAAAAAAACAAAAAAACAAAAAAAAACGATACCGATAATAAAAAAAACGATACCGATAATTTCCGATATTACATTTTAAAGCATCTCTAATTTTGGCTCTTCAGCATTTACACAAAGTTTCGAGCAAAATTGCATTTTCTAGTTCTTTGAAAAAAATCTCTATAGTGTACTAGGTTTTGAAGGTGAAAACTAAAAAAAAAACTGTCCCCTGCATCCTTTGAATTGTCAGTTTGTGGCCCTCAGTGGAAACAGTTAGGGCACCCCTGGCCTAAAGTATTTTTGATAGTACACCTATCAAATAATGAATCAATCACGGTTAAGAACTAATACACCTTCTGATTACGAATGCTTCATTTTAGCAATAATTTTTGGACACTTCTATGAAGGGATCTTTGTGTGGACCTTTGAAGGAATGTACATTTCTCTTCCATTAAGACTGGATTAAGGTCCAAAAGGTCATGTTTGGATTAATTTGGTGTGGCAGAACCCCATTAAACACCCACAGACACATACACTTTGAATGTCTCCTAACTAAATGTTCACATCCTGTTAGCGTACTGGTAAGGTGATCCAGTGCTTGTGACTCTCACATACTCCCAGCAAGTAAGTGAAAGAACGTCTGGAACATCATGAGCTACAAAGTACATCATGGAGGCAGCACATTTTCTTGAGAACTCTTTGTCATTTCCAGCTTCTAGAGTGAGTGACAAAGCTGATTAGCATGTCGCAGCATTGTCAGCATCTGATGAGCGCTACCTTCTGACCCAGTAATAAATCATGTCGAGTGTGAGTCAGTCATTCTTTCAGCAGACAGGTGACTCATGTTCCACGGAGAGCGGGTTTCAGTCACATACAAAAGTGTGATTCAGCACATTTAGACTGATTACACCAGAACATAGTCGATGTTTGCATCTACCTGACACCTACTTCCTGCTTTATCTCATCTGTGATGTGTTATCTTTACAAACCATATGTGTAATCTTTGATGACATAATTCATATTTTTTGTGCCAAGAGTGCATGTATGCATTTTGTTCCTCCTGGTGTACCCCATGAAGAGGCAGCATGTTCCATTCAACACTACTAAGGTGAAGACATCACTGCTGCCCTCTGCTGGTTGTATTGTGCACAATGGAGGCACATGACATCATTATGCATGTTTAACAGTATTACAGTAATAGTAGTCAGTCACCAGTTAGAAAGAGCGGAAATATCCCGAAAATACTAATACTAAATACATTGTTAAAGTACTGTAAGTACAAGGGAAAAAATCATGGATTTTACCCTGCACCTGCACAAAAGACGAAAAGTAAGGTAAGAAAAAAAAAGTAAAAATAAGTATGATAAAAAAATCATGGATTTTCACCTGCATATTAATATTGAGTTTGATTTTTTTTTTTTTTAAATATAAGGGGGGAAAAAGTACTTTTGCCTAATGAAGAGTGATTATTGCATTAGAATAAAAAAGTTACTGTTTCTAATATTAAAAACATATGTACCACTAGGGTTAGAGCTAATTTATGTATTTACATTTGTATTTATATTTTGAATATAATGTAATTATGAATTAATTAATAATTGTATGTACAATTGTACACATGATCATATATTCATTATTTTTGATTAAATATCGATGAGGTGGGGACTTGTCCAGGGTGTACCCCGCCTACCGCCCGAATGCAGTTGAGATAGGCTCCAGCACCCATCGAGCCCCCGAAATGGACAAGCGGTAGAAAATGGATGGATGGATATTGATTAAATATGTCATTGAATGTATCATTTTATCAACCTTTTACTTATAAACTGTTTTGATGTAAAATTGTGAGAATGACCTGGTTCTTTCTAGTTATACCAAAAGGACAAAGCAATATAGGAGTATATCACTATTCCCTTTTAAATTAATTATTAATATTTAGTGACAAAAATGTATACTTTTTTACTGTACTATTAATTCTTATTCTTATTGTAAAATGTTAAAAACACACAGATTCACACATCAACACATTCAGATCAAAGTCTTAGATTCCTTGATGTCTTGAAACATAAACCAAAATTAAGGTCAACCTCTTTTCCCTCTTTTACTATATAAAAAAATAATTACAGTAATTCTGTTATTTTATTTTCATGAGTTGGTTTTCTGCAACTTTTATAGGGCATTGGGTTCTTTTAAGTAGGCCAGCATCCATTGTGGTCCTTCGTGGCAATGAGGTGGATTTATAAACTCAATGCCATCATATCCTCTTTAAACTAATGCATGCAGAATAAATACAGAAATAAACGATGTTTCTGTTCCAAGTATGCTGCTGTGCATGAAAAGAATGAACTTTCGTCACTGGAGGGATGCTGAGGGCTTATGTAAATGTGTCAGCCTGTTGCATGACGTGTGTACATGTGTGATGATTTAATCACCATACATACTGTACATCTTTTATAGGAAAAACAAGGCACAGCCTTGTTCTCATTAAGACCACGAGAGGTCCTGGCTGTAAAGAGCACCTGAAGGCTCAGTGCTAATGAAGTGGAAATTGAAATGATGAACATGATGACTTTGCGGCGCTAACAAATCTGCTTCTCCAAAGTTAACATGTTTGCTTTACCTTTCCTTTCAGGCGGGTTAAGTGGCCCACTCGTCATGACGCGCTTTTTCATTTCACCTGCTGAGGTATTCAGGTAACCACGGCAACCAGGACACGGAGGCTGAGGAGGGCAAAGAGGTATCAATCAGGGCTGTCAACATGCAAACAATCAAACGTCCTCTGCAGGGTCAGACGGAGCTCATTCCCCCGTACGAGCAACGTCACACAAAGGCGGACGGACATTCCTTCTTGATGAGTGGTCAACTAGATATTAAACTCACTGCTAAGGGATGCTGTTGCTAGGCAAGCATGAACAAAACAATAAACTGAAGACCAGACCGGCAGTCCATGAATCACAGCAATTTTTTTTTTCTTCCTCCATTTCATTATTTCGTGGTAGAATTCAATTATTAACTCAACTTTTGAAATTACCAAGCTTTTATTATTTTTTATTTATTTAATTTATGACTAGTCGAAGTCTTTAATCGTAAATCACAATTGCAATAAAAATACAGGGGGTTCTTCACCTTTTGATCTCGAGGCCCAACTTTTCCACTACATAGGAATACTCTACCACTGAATCAATAAATCGTACTCTTGATTTTAATCGTATTCAGTAAATATATTTAACCTACTTACAGTTTAACAGGTAACAACCTTGTCAAAAAATGTGAAACCCTATGTTAATCGCAAAGATTATTACTATTTCACACATAAAGCTTAGCCTTAGGTCAGGCTAATTAGAATGTACTAACCAAATATACTGCATAAAAAAGGGACTCAAACAACCGACAAAATGTATTCGCATACAATTATGTAGTGATAAAATAAGTAAACAAGAATAATAATTGATAACATGTTTTTAAATAAACTGTCAATGCATTTGAAGTGCAAATAAAAACACAGCGTCAACACTTTAGTCATACTTTTTGTGCTTCTAAACCTTTTCTATGACTTTAGCTCCAGACTTCTGTTTGAGGTTGTCATTACTGCCAGTGAAGCCGCTTGTGGTAGAAAAGTGTATTACAACGGAGTATCGCAGCAGCACCATATTGACTACAGCTGAGAAACATTTTTTGGCGGCCCAACAATATTTTTTTTTGTTTGCTTTAAAAAAAATTGTTTTCATTTATATGTTTTGTCTGACAGTTCGCTAGAGTTGTGAGTGTCCATCATGTAGGAACAAATATACTCAAAGCTTTTTGTCCATATCATATACTGATGAGTTTATTTAGTTTTTCATGTCAGTGTTAAAATGCTGGCTCAGGTGTCCTGATACAATTTTTTCCACTTCCGATACAATACAGATATTGGAGCCTTGAGTGCTGCCGACACCGATATTATCCGATAGCAGAACGAATCATAGTGAATACTTTTATTATTTTGTATTGCAGAATGTTGTGTGGAAAGGCTTAAGTGAATTTACTCAAAACAATGATAGGTAAGAAAAACTAATGATTTATGCACATTTATGCTTTTAAAATGGAATGGAAATTTGTGTTTTGATAATTCTTTAAATTTAATTCATTAAATAAGGGCATGAGTAAGTTGAATAATGCAGACAAATTTGTTACTGAATACTTTCTAATACGCTTCTGCCTTGGAGACTTTGTATTTGTAAGTAATATGCAACTATAATTATTCAATACTTTGTATTGACAAATGTTGTGTTTTAGACTGCAATATTGTTTAATTCAGGACACTTGTATGTCTACAGTAGCTTGTGTGCTATTATGTGCTTAGCTGTTGTGTAAGTTCTAGCTCCTAGTAGCCTATAGCCTACCATGTTTTAACTTTTGTAAATGAATCCAATAAAATACAACAAAAACAATTTAATTAGATGTTAACTGGCTGTCCAGCTTTGCATAATTAAACCCACTGCAAGACTGCTTGTATCGGATATTTTACATGTAATGTGACATTATCGGATACTTGCGTTTTGCTGATTCCGGAATCAGTATTACGCATATCATCACTTGCTTTTGCCTTTTCTTCAACATTCCCACGTATGTACATGTATTTGATCTAGAAACAAATATAATCCTATTTTAGCTCAAATATGTCCTCTTGTTGTTAATAGCAGTATGACATCATTGTTGAATATTGCTTTTCTGCCTGTTATCTCAAACTTAATTAAAAAAAATCTATAAAAAATTAATTAAATTAATGTCCTTTGGGTAATGAAATTGAAAAGTCTAACTTTTCCAAACCACAGGGTAAGTAATCTGTGAAGTAAAATAGGCTGCACATTTTGTTCATGGTTGATTCTTTCAGCTCTGGTACAACTATTTAAGCTAAACAAAAATTAGTGTGGAAAAAAGTAAATATCATATTGACAGAAGAGTAGACGACAAAGAAGGCTCCTCTCTCCCTCCAAAACCACACTGCAAGATGAGTCGTCTTATACTTTGTGTCAACTGCAGCTAAGAAATATGATTTAATAGATAATGAAGACTTAAATTGGATTTAAATTAATATTATAAACACATTTTAAAAATGTATTTATTCTTTGCATTTTTTTTGAAAGAAAATATTTTACCAATATATATTCAGGGTGGTTTGTCTTATATTCCGGTCGATAAGGTAATACTTGAACAGAAAAACAGTAATTTCTCATTAGAATACTCTTGGTATTCAGACAATTAAATGCTTATCAAAAGTACAACTTGAAGTCATTTGTAATTTATTTTACTTTCCAAAATTTACAAAATTATTCCAAACACACTTACATTTTTTGTGCTCTTTTTGTTGTCTTTTAGGGACCAAACTCCCGTATTTGGAGGACTTGTAGATCTCTACAGTGGTGAACATGAAGGGACTGGAAGAGAGATGTACTGTATTTAACTTGCATAGAGATAAATCTCTGAGAAGAGCAGCTTATCTATTTTGCATTCATAGTGCTTCACTGGGACCACTTTGATAACTAGTTTGACTTTTAAGACATTGTGGGCCCTTTTTTCGAGCCATTTTTTAAATTATTGTATGTCAAATTTGTGTGTTTTTTTTAACTGTGGAGGGAGCTGAAGCTTTGAGTTGCCAAGTAACAGACATCATTTTGACAGGATCAATAAATTGTCATCTGTTACTCAAATTATTCTAAAATGGCAAACTCAAATTATTCTAAAATGGCAAAGCTACACAAAAGCTAATGACAAAAATGTCCTATTGAAAACAATTGAAAATGCCTTTTTTTTTTTTAATTCTATTTTCATCTGAACATAAATTAATGCAATGCTTTAAATCACAGGTCTTTAACTGGAGGTTTTTGAACTCTCAGGGTGTCCGCAGAGGTACTACTGCATGAGGGTCACAGAATTTTTGGTTAATTTGACTTTTTTTTTTACATTCCTCCTGCAATTTTTTCCTGCATACATTGAAATGTCTGTAAAATACACATTAACATTGATCCAACACACCTTAGTGCAGTTTAGAAATTACAGTGGTATGACAACCTTAATCACTGTACCTTGCAGGTTTAATATAAAATCATGAATAATTTCATTATTGTATTCATGACAGCTAGCAATTAGTGCTCTAATTGCCAGCTAGTGGGTGCCCCCACTGCAACTCTCCATTAGTTTGGTGTTTCTTTGTATGGGAAAAGTTGAAAATCCCTGCACTAAATACATTTTGAAATTTGGACGATAATGATTTTTAATTATCCCACCAGATGGCACTATTTAACCCAAAGATGCAGCAAAACTTTTGACAAAAAAAATACATTATAGATGCAATTTAAAGGTTCAAATCCTCCAAAAAATTTTTTTTAAAGACAGACTATCAATCAATCATTTAAAGTTTACTTATACAGCCCTAAATCCTCTAGTTAAAAGTGTAAAAAAAACCTTATATATATATATATATATATATATATATATATATATATATATATATATATATATATATATATATATATATATATATATATATATATATATATATATATATATATATATATATATATATATATATATATATATATATATATAATTTTATTTTACATATAAATAAAATAAATAATTGAATTTCTTTGTTCCGGAGGCTATCCAGTAGATGGCAGTATTGTCCTGTTTAACTTCTCCATTCATGACTGAGTATATCATTTCGGCCACCGTGTTCAATGGATAAGTCTGTTCTACAAAATGTACAGGCAACATAATTACATACCCCTTCCCCTTCGAACAGTCCTGGATGAACTGAAATTCTTGTTTCCATTCGTTTTGGAATTTGCAAGGGTATTTCTTCATCTTGCTCGTCGACGGCGTCACCATGTCTGTAACTTCCTCGTTCTTATAAATAAATGATAAATGGGTTATACTTGTACAGCGCTTTTCTACCTTCAAGGTACTCAAAGCGCTTTGACAGTATTTCCACATTTACCCATTCACACACACATTCACACACTGATGGCGGGAGCTGCCATGCAAGGCGCTAACCAGGAGCCCTTCTGCTTAGTCTCCTTGATGTGTGCGCAGTTGTGCACTCTACTCTCTAAAAGCCGTAGATGTTATGACATCATTGGGCAGGCAAGCTGTTTATATTGTGGGAAAGCGGACGTGAGAACAGGCTGTCCCCACTCAGGTCCGCATACAGCTGGAGGGGGTGTGGCCTCCAGCTCCGGCTGAATACCAGGAGTTTGTCGGGAGAAAATTTCTGCCGGGAGGTTATCGGGAGAGGCGCTGAATACCGGGAGTCTCCCGGTAAAACCGGGAGGGTTGGCAAGTATGATGTAAATATAAACGGAATACAATGATTTGCAAATCCTTTTCAACCCATATTCAATTGAATGCACTACAAAGACAATATATTTGATGTTCAAACTCATAAGCTTTATTTTTTTTTTACAAATAATAACTTAGAATTTCATGGCTGCAACACGTGCCAAAGTAGTTGGGAAAGGGCATGTTCACCACTGTGTTACATGGCCTTTCCTTTTAACAACACTCAGTAAATGTTTGGGAACTGAGGAGACACATTTTTTAAGCTTCTCAGTTGTAATTCTTTTCCATTGTTGCTTAATGTACGCTTAAGTTGTTCATCAGTCCGGGGGTCTCCGTTGTGGTATTTAAGGCTTCATAATGCGCCACACATTTTCAATGGGAGACAGGTCTGGACTACAAGCAGGCCAGTCTAGTACCCGCACTCTTTTACTATAAAGCTACGTTGATGTAACACGTGGCTTGGCATTGTCTTGCTGAAATAAGCAGGGGCGTCTATAGTAACGTTGCTTGGATGGCAACATATGTTGCTCCAAAACCTGTATGTACCTTTCAGCATTAATGGCGCCTTCACAGATGTGTAAGTTACCCATGTCTTGGGCACTAATACACCCCCATACCATCACAGATGCTGGCTTTTCAACTTTGTGCCTATAACAATCCGGATGGTTCTTTTCCTCTTTGGTCCGGAGGACAAGACGTCCACAGTTTCCAAAAACAATTTGAAATGCGGACTCGTCAGACCACAGAACACTTTTCCACTTTGTATCAGTCCATCTTAGATGAGCTCAGGCCCAGCGAAGCCGACGGCGTTTCTGGGTGTTGTTGATAAAGGGTTTTCGCCTTGCATAGGAGATATATATAGGTTTTAACTTGCACTTACAGATGTAGCGACCAACTGTAGTTACAGACAGTGGGTTTCTGAAGTGTTCCTGAGCCCATGTGGTGATATCCTTTACACACTGATGTCGCTTGTTGATGCAGTACAGCCTGAGGGATCGAAGGTCACGGGCTTAGCTGCTTACGTGCAGTGATTTCTCCAGATTCTCTGAACCCTTTGATGATATTACGGACCGTAGATGGTGAAATCCCTAAATTCCTTGCAATAGCTGGTTGAGAAAGTTTTTTCTTAAACTGTTCAACAATTTGCTCACGCATTTGTTGACAAAGTGGTGACCCTCGCCCCATCCTTGTTTGTGAATGACTTGAGCATTTCATGGAATCTACTTTTATACCCAATCATTGCACCAACCTGTTCCCAATTTGCCTGTTGACCTGTGGGATGTTCCAAATAAGTGTTTGATGAGCATTCCTCAACTTTATCAGTATTATTGCCACCTTTCCCAACTTCTTTGTCACGTGTTGCTGGCATCAAATTCTAAAGTTAATGATTATTTGCAAAAAAAAAACGTTTATCAGTTTGAACATCAAATATGTTGTCTTTGTAGCATATTCAACTGAAGATGGGTTGAAAATTATTTGCAAATCATTGTATTCCGTTTATATTTACATCTAACACAATTTCCCAACTCATATGGAAACGGGGTTTGTATATATATATATATATATATATATATATATATATATATATATATATATATACATACATATGTATATATATTATATATATATATATATATATATATATATATATATATATATATATATATATATATATATATATATATATATATACACACACACACACAGTATATACGCACGCACAGACGCACGCACACACACACACTTTTATATACACGTACATACACATTTTTAAAAAAAAATAATTTTGTACTACACATTTCTTTTTTTTTTATAAGAAAAAATAAATATATAACTGTCCCATTTGCTTGATTAACACATTCACATCCTTTGATTGATTGTAAATTAATGCTTACTTGATAGACAGCCATCTCATGAGTGGGAAAAAGATGCTGCAGGTCTGAAATCAAACTGGAAGATGCAGACTCTTCTATCTAGATTACAACAAGGCAAACATCATTAAAAAAATTTTTTTTTCCAAAGGCAAAGATGCGTGAAAAGGATTATCCGCGGAAAGATACACTCCAGTTTGGAGGCAGAACACACACTTTGCAATTTGGGTAAACAAGCCGAGCGTACAATAAAATCTAGGTCTGCGACATGGCCAGATGTTGGAGACAAACAAACGCCCTAATTACCCCTCCCACTGCTGCCATAATCTCTCATACGTGTCCACACAGGCTGCTGGAAGAAGGGATGAATCGGGGACAGATTATTCAGGACACACACACGTGGGACAGCCCAGACCAAAACCTGACCTATTAATATTTATTAAGAAGATTAATAAAGACACGTAAACCTTTATGAAGCACCTTTCACTTTTGATTACGAGCGGAAATGAAATTATAATGTAAGGGGAGTAGTTACTTTGACCCCGTGCCAGCCGCTGGGATCAATAGCCATTAACGCCATTGTGCGTGCATGCAGACGACATTGAGGATCTGTGCGAAGTGTTTCATCGTAAGGATGAGCTGGGAGTGGGGTGGGCGGATCGGTGCTTTATAGTTACAGTAAGCACAGGCCCCTCCTCCCCACTCCTGACAATGTCACAAGGGTGCGTGCATGTAAACACACCCCAGCAGCCTGTACAATCTGGGTCACTTCCTGCCTTCCATTACAGGAGAAGACATGGCGACCCAGATGTGTGCTAGACTGTACATACACACATCTTATCACAAGGCAAATAAGGCCACCGGTGGTGATGGAATCCGACAGGAAGCAGAGGTAGTAACGATGATGAAAGGCATAGGAGACGAGCAAGGACGCGTGTCATCCATTTTTATCTCAAAGGGCTCCATTGTTCATTAAAACAAGCACCATCATGTAATATTGACACAAACTTTAGGATTCAGGAGTAGCAGCTCTGTACACTAACTAGACCGAGGATGAAGTCTTCCCGCTTCATAAAAAGAAGTTTATTTTCCAAGTGCACTCAGAGACAGCAGCTCACACTTCACTCGGTCTGGATGGTGAGAAAGTCAAAACAAGATTGTGTTTGCCACCCTTACTGAGGGTGCCATGTTGCACGGGGAACGGTAGAAAGTTGTGAAGCGCGGTCGTCGCTTTCGCCGAGGTGTTTCTAATATTTTGCTTACCTTATTTAGCCTCGACAAGTCACTGATAAACGTTCAAATTTGTTTGCTAAGCGTAAGAACGAGGGCGTAGACAAGCATTGATGGTGTATAATGCAGAAAAGCATTTGTAATATTTTGTCATTGTATATTAGAAACACCTCTCAGCACAAAGCTATTCGCGGTCAAAGGCAACTACGCTCCGAAGGCGTCTGCTCCGTCACGCTGCTGCTCCGAAGACAGCAAGAACTTGACTCGGTGAAAGAAACAACGTGAGTATGGCTCCCTGCTCTTTGTGCACCGTTCTCATGGATAGGTTGGCCCTACTAGAGGACTGTGTCCACCAGTTAGAGCAGAGCAATTTCGTAACTTTAGACGCTGCGGACACATTTGCTAGCGTTAGCTGTAGCAAGCTGACTAGCCCAGCTTGTAGCAGCCCTAAAAGGCCTACAAGCCACGATGAACCGGTTGAAATGCATAATAGATTTAGCCCTTTAGGTAATCCTACACCCTTGTCTACCGGAGACCACACCTTAGTCATAGGGGACTCCATCACCCGGAACATACAGCTTAGTAAACCAGCCATAATTAAGGGTATTCCCGAGGCCAGAGCACCTGCCATTGAAGCTGGTCTTACGGAGATGACTTGCAACAAGCCTAGTAAACACGTACGACAGGCTAATCGCACCACTAGCTACGCGAACATAGTTGTACATGTCGGCTCCAATGACACTAGGATGAGAAAGTCAGATATTACAAAAAGGAACATAGCTAGGACTTGTGATATCGCTAGAAAGATGTCTGGGCATCGAGTACTTGTCTCTTGTCCCCTGCCTGCAAGAGGCAATGATGAGAGGTATAGCAGATTAGTCTCGCTTAACAAGTGGCTGGCTAGTTTTTGTAGAGAACAGGGACTAACGTTTATTGATAATTAGCCCTCTTTCTGGGGCACACCGGGCTTGCTGAGGAGGGATGGCCTTCACCCTAATCGGGAAGGCGCCATCACTCTTTCCAGAAATATAGACTACTATTTGAGTCAAGCTTTACTAATTACACTTGAGCAAGCTCGGACACAGGCAATTACAGTGTCTGTTAGTCCGGGTGAGGCGTCAGTTAAGCTAGAACTAACCAGCGCCAGGCTGGAAAATTCTCATAGAATAATACATAACTCACAATGTTTTTTCTGTAGTGACTGTGCCAGAGGTGGACATGCATTCAAATGAGGTGGCAAATTATAACATGTTAAATCTATCGCAGCACCAAGCAAATAATGTCAAGATCTCCATCACATCAATTCCTAGATGTGATCGAAATTATTTAAGGCACACTACACAAAATAAACGTGACGTTATTAATATCAGTACTAAGGACACCAGTAACAAAAAGTCCTCAAAACAGCCCACTACCTATAATGTAGGCTTTTAAAACATCAGATTGTAGTCTCCCAGAACGTTATTAGCTAATGAGGTCATTAGAGACAACAATCTCAACGTCATTGGTCTCAGCGAAACTTGGCTAAAACCAGATTAATTTTTACCGCTTAACGAGACATCTCCTCCTAACTATACTCGTGCACATATTGCTCATCCCCATAAAAGGGATGAAGGGGTGGCACTAATATCCAAAGAAAACTTTAACCTTAGCCCTAACCTAAGTAATAAATATAAATAATTTGAGGTGCTTACTATGATATCTGTCACACCGCTACCTCTCTATCTGGCTATTATCTATCACCCCCATGGGCCCTATTCGGACATTATCAGATTTTCAGAGTTTGTCGCTGATCTTGATAATATAATTATAATGACGGATTTTAATGTCCATATGAATACCCCGTCAGACCCTCCGTGTGTGGCGCTCAAGACTATAATTGATAGCTGTGGTCTTACAAAAATAATAAATTAACCCACGCATCGCAGCGGTAATACGGTGGACCTTGTCCTTGGCCGGGGTGTCACCACCTCCAAAGTTATGGTACTCCTGTAAACTAAAGTAATGTTCGATCATTACCTTGTAAAATTTGAAGTTCTGACTCAATGTCAACAATCTACTAATAACCACTGCTTTAGCAGCAGCAAGATTAATGCTGTTACAACTACGACCCTTGCTGGCTTACTGCCTTCGGTAATAGCACCATTCCCAAATTATGTGGGCTCTATCGATAACCTCACTAACAACTTTAACGATGCCCTGTGCAACACCATTGATAGTATAGCACAGCAAAAGCTAAAAAAGGCACAACCCCTGGTTTGCAGAAGAAACCAGAGCTCTTAAACGATCATGTAGAAAGCTGGAACGCAAATGGCCTGCGACTAAACCTGAGCTTTTCCATCAAGCATGGAGTGATAGTTTAATAACTTATAAACATGCGCTTACATTAGCTAAAACTAATTACTACTCCAATCTCATCTACCTCAATAAAAACTAACCTAAATATTTTCTCAATACAGTAGCATCGCTAACCCCCAGTAGCTCCACCCACACGGCTGATGACTTTATGAAATTCTTTAATAATAAAATGCAACATTAGAAAGGAGATTAAAGATAACGCGTCCCAGTTCCAACTGAGTTCTATTAACACAGATACGAATGCATGTACGACGGATATTGCCCTCCAAAATAGTGTTAAATATTATTAACTTATCACTTTGCTCTGGTACTGTTCTTCTAACATTCAAAAAAGCGGTTCTTCATCCTCTGCTCAAAGGACCTAACCTCGATCCTGACCTCATGGCAAACTACCAGTCGGTGTCCCACCTTCTCTTTATCTCGAAAATCCTCGAAAAAATTGTTGCACAGCAGCTAAAAGAACACTTGGCGTCCAACAATCTCTGTTAACCCTTCTAGTCCGGTTTCAGGACAAATCACACTACGGAAACAGCCCTCGCAAAAAATGACTAATGATCTATTGCTAATGCGTCATCCATGTTGCTGCTAATTGATCTTAGCGCTGCTTTCGATACCGTTGATCATAACATTCTATTGTCAGTAGGGATGTCCGATAATATCGGGCCGCCAATATTATCGGCCGATAAATGTTTTAAAAAGCAATATCGGAAATTATCGGTATCGGTTTCAAGATTATCGGTATCGTTTCCAAAAGTAAAATTTGTGACTTTCTAAAACGCCGCTGTGTACACGGACGCAGGAAGATGTACAGAGCGCCAATTAATCCTTGAAGGCGCTGCCTTTGCGTACTGGCCCAGTCACATACTATCTACGGCTTGACACACAAATGCAAGCATACTTGATCAACAGCCATACAGGTCACACTGAGGGTGTCCGTATAAACAACTTTACCATTGTTACAAATATGCACCACACTGTGAACCCACACCAAACAAGAATGACAAACACATTTCGGGAGAACATCCGCACCGTAACACAACATAAACACAACAGAACAAATACCCAGAACCCCTTGCAGATGCTTGTTTTCATTCAGAAAAATCTACCTCTCACACGTGATGACAAGGAAAAAAATTATTAGCCCACTCTTTGAGCTTCATCTATTGCACAAATAGACTAATAGTCTGGACTGAGTGAAGCTGTTTTATTTATGTTTTGTGCCTTTTTTCCCCATGCACTTTAAAGGATGGCTGTGTTTTCTACTAGTCTAGACTGAAGCAGTTTTATTAATGTTCATGCACTTTAAAGGATGGCTGTGTTATCTACTGGTCTAGACTGAAGCAGTGTTATTAATGTTCATGAACTTTAAAAGGATGGCTGTGTTATCTACTAGTCTAGACTGAAGCAGTTTTTAATTTTTGTGCCTTTCTTGTTTTTATTTGCACATTTTTGTTACTCATATGAACACGTTAAGAACAGGGCAGATTGAGCTCAGTTTATAAAGCGGACCAACACGCCAGATTGTAGTCACCTGGAGGCGTGTCTAAATAATATTAAACAATGGATGTCCAGCAACTTTTTGCATCTTCACGCTAAAAAAACAGAAATGCTGATTATCGGTCCAGCTAGACACCAGCCGGCACTTATTTAATAATACCACCTTAACATTTGACAACCAAACAATTACACAAAGCGACTCGGTAAAGAATCTGGGTATTATCGTCAACCCAACACTCTCATTTGAGTCACACATTGAGTGTTACTAAAACAGCCATCTTTCATCTCATCATGATGGCCAGCAAGTTCAGTTCAAAAAAACTTCTGAGACTCACTTTTTTGCAGAAGGTCCTTAAAAACAGCAGACAAGATAGACCACAATCAAATGTCTATTGGAGAGGATGCTGGTTCTGCAAAATATACAGAATAAGATTAATAGTGAAGGGAGTCAACTTCCTTCAAATCTGTCCTCAAAATATGCAATGAGATTTATGAGTGAAAAGCAGGGGTGTCTGAAGGGCGATTTTTTTGATGGCCCATGGCACATTTTAAAAATACCATTACAAAAAAATATATATATTTGAATAAAAGACCAAACAATATAATGTAATGTGATGTAACGGGAATATTGCAATATTGCAATTTTGAAACTAATACCATAAAGCTGCCATGTGTTTTACTTTAAAACTGTAAAGTGGCTCCAGTACTTCACATCAAATAATCCACATTGGAATATTGTATATTTTGTGTGTTTGCCATATAAACAAAACATGGTTTTCTTTGACAAAAAAAGACATACAACATAAGAAAAATAAATTATAAAAACTTATAATCAAGAGATATATCTGAAGTTAGTTGAACTACTGATTTAAGCGTTGCAAGTAAAAATAATATACATGGATATATGACTTATCTTTTACACTTAATTATGAGTGGGGCCCTTTTGGATCCTAAGACTTTTAGTCAGATATTTTTTTAAATGGTCATTGCTCAAAAAACAATCATGAACACATAGCAACATTGTTATGAATAATTTATCTATTTAAGGCTCCAATTACTTCACATGAAATATTCCACTTTGAAATTTTTTGGGGCAAAAATATTGCATATTTAGTGTTTTTGCCACAAAAAAACTGGGTTTTATCTGACAAATAAGAATAATCGAAACTTATGTCAACGGATAGATCGGAATTTGAACCTTAGATATTTAAGCGCTCAAAGTAAAAAAATATGAATATATGACTTACTTTTAACACTTTAATGATTGACATCATTTTGGGTCCCTGGGACCTTTAACTATCACCAAAATTGGGGGGATACAAAATACATTGTATTAGTTTTGAAAATAAATAAAATATTAAGCCTGAATGCTTTAATTTTTCAGTGTGCGGCCCTTAGTGGACACAAGTTTGGACACCCGTAGTGTAAAGCATTACTGGAATTACAACAACCAAGCAATGTGGATTATGTAGACACAGCTTGGAGGTGTGCCATAGTGCAGCTCATCGCTTTGGAAGGGAATATGGAGGTGGCCCCACAATGTAAGTGTGGTTGTAGCGCTGGCCGGCTAGGCTAAAGTGTTCATCCAATTTACCTTTCAGTGAGTAGTTCACAATTTAAAATGCATTTAATAAATGTGTATGGCTTAAAACTGCAGTTGGTTTTAGTGCAAATGTTGTTCCGAAATCAGAGAACGCCACACACTCGCAGGAGTAGTTGCAAGTTCGTGAGCCTTGTGTAAAAAATAGAAATTTTTATGGGTGTCTCAAATTACTCATGGTTTTCCGGCCTTCACTGGTGGTCCTGGAACGTATCCCCATGCAAATAGAAAGGATTATGGCCAAAAAATAATCATATTCTGCTCCTATCTTATGTGATCACAAATACATGGAGAATCAGAGGCAACACTAATGTGCTGTAATGAGAGTTTAATGAGGATGTAATGTTATGGACCAAACTCACCTAATGATTACACAAACCTTTTGTTCCTGGTAACAGCGGGAGGCGCTCGTCTCGGACACCATATGCCGCTATTAAGGGTTTAATCGGCTGAGAGCAGGTGGGCAGACTGTGGGCGACACCTCCGTCTGTCCCTATGCCAACACAGGGAGAAAACAGCAGTTCCATGTAACGCCGGTCAGCGGATTGTTTACACCAGCTCTATGTAGCTGACAGGTGTGACTGGGAATCAATCACAAAAAAGACTGGTACAGTAATCGCTCGTTTATCGCTGTTAATTGGTTCTGCACAAGCAGGCATCATCGATTATAAATCGAATATTTTTATAGCTAGAGCAGAAAAAAACCTGTTTACTAGGGTGCTCAAAAAATCTATTACATTTTGAATCCCAATTTCTTTTTTTTGTTTTAATTACAATTCTAAAATAATTCTTAATTTTCAAAAAATATTAAAAAAAACAAAAAAAACCCCACTTTTTTTAATGAAACATTTTTACAAAATAAGTTTTTAGGTTATCTTCATGCTTTCTTGTTGCACGTATCCGTCTTAAGTCAGCAATCAATAGGAGGTTTTGTAACCCTGTTTTGAAATGTTTTTATTATAATTTACATACCAAATAATACATTATGAGAATCGTTTTGAATCATAGTCGTGTTAAACCATGAATCAAATTGGGATCGAATAGTCACCCCGAGAATCGGAATCAGATCGAATCGTGAGGTGCCCAAAGGTTCGCGCCTCTACGGTTTACTATCGTTAAATGCATTTTTTAATATTATGAGCCCTCTCGACATGAAATAACACTCTTTACACTCTTTTTACCCAATATAATGTAATGCTACCTGAGGCTGAGTCAATCTGAGGCCAAGATATTGAACAGCGTGATCTGTCATTTAGTGGCTAATACTAATGTAGTATTGATATGTTTAGTTCATTTATCTATTTTTATGCTTGAAAATGCTTAATTTAGGGCATATATGTTGTTAAATATGCTTTGAAAAAAAAGAAGAAATTTGAGTAGTGGTGAGGGACGACTATAATGTCACCAGTAATGATGCCATGAGAGTCTACGTATTTCAAAAACCACGTTTATTAAATTTTAGAAAACACCACTTGAACAGTTTCGTAGCAATCGCAGGAAAGATGTGAAACCGAAGGAGAGCTGTTTAGACGGGCCTGGGCCGAGCCCTGAGCTTTGTACCGGTGTCGCTGTGCTCTGCGCGATGGCGTAAAACAAGCGGCGACATCAGGTAGAAAAGTTGAATTGCAAAGTCCCTTTCCAAGTCAAGGTAGTTCCCTGACAAATAAAAACCGAGTGTGCAACATTAAGGTGTAAATCGGTTGCTGTTACTGTACGGTTTTAGGTTGGTTTAACAACAAGTGTAGGACTGAGGGTAGCAGTTCAGACTTAGTCCCAAGAAGTGCAAACAATGTCTATATGTGTTTGTTGGGGAGTTAAGAGGCTTGAGGGGGTATGACCAAAATAGGGCTCCCCCTTCCCTCATCAAGGTGCTGAAAGGGGTGACTCTCTGGACGGCGAGCCTGACATATCTTCCGGGGGGAACACTGTGAGTGTGCAGGCTCGAATTCCGCCCAGCGACTCGGGTAAGTCAAAAACTTTGTGCCATTCGTCTTTCTCTGGGTCGTACTTCTGAACTATTTCCACCATGCAGCGATTGTTCCACGAGTATCCGCCCACCACGTAGATCTTATTCTCAAACACAGCCACGCCCACATCGCTCTGGCCTCGCAACATAGGGGAGATAGGCGTCCACAAGTCCAATGCGGGGGAGTAGTACTCGCAGCTGAGCACGTCATCGTAGTCGCTCGTTCCTCGGAAATGGTTCCCGCCGATCACGTAGAGGCGGTCGCCCACCGTGCACATACAGTGGAGGCCGCGCACAGTGGTCATGGGTGCCTTCTGAGTCCATTTGTCTGCATCTGGGTCAAAGCACATCAGCTCCTTCTGAAAGGTGTCGTGAGTGATGCCCCCTGCAGCGAGAAGAGAGAGCTAATTAGCCTGCACGCCAATCACTGGGGGAGGAAAAGGTGTGATGCCATCCGACCAATCAGTGACTTATTTGCCCTACATGTTGTGTAAGCGGATGACAAACATGCTTACATTCAGCGGCGTCATTAAGGATTTGAAGAAAAAAAACAACAGAGTCATCATTAATATTCACTCTATGGTGAAGTGACTACAATGTGCTCACGCAAATGTGCACAAACAGACTGGAGACGTCGAGACGCACAAAGCTGATGGCAAAGTGGGGAGGAAAGAAGAAAAAAAAACAGGACATGTCTACAGGGAAGGCTTAAAATAAAGAGGAACACAATCCCAGCATGCATTTGGGTGGAAGCCAGCCCATCCCCGCCCCACTCGCAACCCCCCAGGCAGAAAGACTAGGAGCGAGAGCAGCAAAGATTTGCAGTGAATGCCAAGCAGAAACAGAATCCCTCGCTTCGGTTGCTGCCCGGCGATTGCGTGCTGTAGCTTCATTGTATGAGCCTTTTTGGACTCGTAATACAGCGCTTACTCGTGATGATCGAGTCAGACTTTTTTTGTACATACAACTGTCGCTCCACAGAGCAAATCCTCAACAGGGGAGAGAGCCGTGTCTGCCATCAGGAGCACTACAAAGTCCAAATGTCTAATTAATCAGCAAGACATTGAGAGGCCATGAGGGACCATAACACACTAACATCATTTATACTCTTTCCCTAATCAGGCCTATGAAAAACACCAAACTGTCCTGTTAAAAACACCAGGGATGAATGTGGATCCTACCTGTTAAAAATTATCCTTGTTATGCAGGGACTCTTATTTTTAATCCTTTTACTTTGAAAGTATAATTTCCGGTTGGGTGTGTTAACTTGATCGTTAATGCTATTTTCTTGTCTGCTGAAGTTATTGTTGATGTGAGTTTTCTAAAACTTTAAGATATATTTTTAAAGCAATAATGGCTTCTTCTAAGTGTATGTGATTTTGTTATGTTCTGATACAATGACAGCTGTGGTTATTTACTAAATAGCATCTGACTGCTAAAGGAGCTATGTAGGCTTACTAGCCCACACTGATTTTAAGACTACAGTTTTGATTGATTGATTGATTGATTGAAACTTGTATTAGTAGATTGCACAGTGCAGTACATATTACGTACAATTGACCACTAAATTGTAACACCCGAATAAGTTTTTCAACTTGTTTAAGTTGGGGTCCACTTAAATTGATTCATGATACAGATATATACTATCATCACAATACAGTCATCACACAAGATAATCATCAGAGTATATACCTGTACGTATAATTATTTACAATCCGGGGTGTGTGATGTGGAGGGGGAGGGGGGGTGGGGGGTGGGTGGTAGGTTTGGTTGATATCAACACTTCAGTCATCAACAATTGCATCATCAGAGAAATGGACATTGGAAAAGTGTAGGACTGACTTGGTAGGATATGTACGGCAAGTAGTGGACATAGAGAGAGAGAGAGAAATCAGAAAGTATAAGAATAAGTATCTACATTTGATTATTTAAATTTGATTATTTACAAACCGGGGAGGTAGGATGTGGAAGGGAGGTTGTTAGTTTAGGGTTGAAGTTGCCTGGAGGTGTTCTTTTAGTGCGGTTTTGAAGGAGGATGGAGATGCCCTTTCTTTTACACCAGTTGGGAGTGCATTCCATATTGATGTGGCATAGAAAGAGAATGAGTTAAGACCTTTGTTAGATCGGAATCTGGGTTTAACGTGGTTAGTGGAGCTCCCCCTGGTGTTGTGGTTATGGCGGTCATTTACGTTAAGGAAGTAGTTTGACATGTACTTCGGTATCAGGGAGGTGTAGCGGATTTTATAGACTAGGCTCAGTGCAAGTTGTTTTACACTGTCCTCCACCCTGAGCCAGCCCACTTTGGAGAAGTGGGTAGGAGTGAGGTGTGATCTGGGGTGGAGGTCTAGAAGTAATCTGACTAGCTTGTTCTGCGATGTTTGGAGTCTAGATTTGAGGGTTTTGGAGGTGCTAGGGTACCAGGAGGTGCATGCGTAATCGAAAAAGGGTTGAATGAGAGTTCCCGCTAGAATCTTCATGGTGCTTTTGTTGACCAGAGAGGAGATTCTATAGAGACATTTTGTTCGTTGGTTGACCTTTTTGATTACCTTGGTTGCCATTTTATCACAGGAAAGATTAGCCACTAGAATGGAACCTAGGTAGGTGACCTCATCTTTCCTGGGGATAAAAATGTCACCTACTTTTATAGTGAAGTCACTGACTTTCTTAAGGTTGATGTGGGACCCAAATAGGATGGATTCCGTTTTTCCCAAGTGTATGGATAGCTTGTTGTTAGCGAGCCAGGTGCAAATTCTACAGAGTTCAGCACTGAGGATTTTCTCAACATGTGACTTGTCCTTGCCGGATACCAGCAGGGCCGAGTCATCCGCAAACAAGAACAATTCACAGTCGCATGCTGATGACATGTCGTTTATGTATATTAGGAACATTAAAGGCCCTAATATACTGCCTTGGGGCACTCCACAGCTTACTGAGAGGGAGGGTGACACAGTGCCTTTCACCTCTACCGCCTGTTTCCTCCCCTCCAAGTAAGATTGCATCCAGCTCGATGAGGTTTTATCAAATCCGATTGCGCTGAGCTTATCCAACAGTATAGCGTGGTTAACGGTGTCAAAGGCCTTCTGAAGGTCCAGCATGACCATGCCGCAGTATTTGCCCGCGTCCACCTCATGTTTGATGTGGTCGGACAGATAGAGAAGGCATGTGTCAGTGGAGTGGTTAGTTCTGAAGCCGGATTGGAATTTGTACATGAGTTTATTAGTGGCAAGGTAACTATCGACCTGTTCATAAACTATTTTTTCCATAACTTTTGAAATGGAACTGAGAATAGAAACAGGTCGGTAGTTGCCAGGTTCTAATTTGCTACCTTTTTTAAAGAGGGGAGTTACTCTTGCTATCTTGAAATCTTTTGGTACTTGGCCTTGTGTAATTGAGAGGTTTATTATGTGCGTGATGATTGGGGCAATGGTGGTGGCAGAGTCCCTGAGGAATCTGGAGGGGATATTGTCAAGGCCGGTGGCCTTGTTTGGGTGAAGCGCGCTCAATTTTTTAAGCACCTCGTCAGCTAAGACCATTTCTAATTTGAAATCGTTGATGGATACTCCTAGCTTTCTGTAGAAGGCTTTAATGTGTTCTACACCAAAGCGACCAGAGTGGTGGGACAGCTTGTTGACTAGAGTTGTGGCTATGCTGGTGAAAAAGGTGTTAAGTCTGCTTACTACCTCCATTTTGTCTGTAATGAGGGAGTCACCCTCCTTGATGTTGATGTTGGGGAGTCTAGTTTTAAGTTTCTGGTTGCAACCAGGAAGCTGGTTGTTTAGGATTTTCCAGAGCTCACGTGGCTTATTTGTGTTATCCTCTATTTTGTCGTTAATGTAATTTTTTTAAGGATTTAGTCAGGTTGGTTGTCTTATTTCTTAATTTATTGCATTGCTTTTTGAGTGTTGAAAGGAGTGATTTGAGGTTATTATTGGGTTGTATATCTACTTCGGTTTTACACTTTTGGTATTCTGAGTATTTTTTGTCTCTGTCTTTTATGGCAGCTAATAGGCTTTGATCCTGACTGTTCTCATGGGAGCCATGTCATTTAGTATCGTTAGGAACGCTGTTTTGAAGCGATCCGAAGCATCATCGACCAAGTTGAGCACAGGGGACGAGTCCCACTCACCTAATTTTAGGTTGAAATTATCACTGGAGTATTTTTTAAGGGATCTGGATTGAGCTGTTATGTGGCCGTTGGCTATGGGTTTAGCTATTTTGCACCCAGTAGTCGCTAAGACCACAGATCTTGACCCCACTATTTTTTATTTTAGGCCGGTCTGAAGTGAGAATGAGATCTATGGTTGATTGGGTGGAATCACACACCCTTGTAGGTAGTGTTATTAGCTGGGAAAGACTGTGTAGATTACAAAGCTTGCTGTAGGATCTGAAGACAGGCGCATCTCTGCGTTGAATATCTGTGTTCAGATCTCCAGTTATAATTTTCTCCACGTTGTCTACCCCAGCCGAGCACTCCTCGAGTTTATTTGACACATTAAATGCAGGTGTATTTCCAGCCAAGGTTTGAATGAATGTTCAGTTTATAACAAGCATATGTTGAGTTTATTTCATTAGTTGACAGAATAACATGTTGTACTTGTGTTTTAAATACTAAACTAAAGTAATGCACAGTTTGTACACTTCAAAGTCAACAATTATTTGTCCAAAAATAACCCTTACTTTGAAATGTAAATATCCACATTATCCATTAAACATACATCCACATGGTCAATTATGCACATTAGACAATTATGTCATCTACACCCCAAAAATATGGTAAATTCTGTCCAACAATGCAGATATGCCACACTGAAAATGTAAAAATATCAAAGTTGTTAAGATTATGGAACATTATTTTCATCAAATTCATTCATTAAGATAAATCCATAACTGAAGCTTTTTAAGTTTTCCACTTGAATGCTGCTAAATAAATTAATCAACAGCAAAACTACTAAACCGTTTTTTAAACTAGATTTAAACAATGGCGTGGTGCAGTTGGGAGAGTGGCCGTGCCAGCAACCTGAGGGTTCCTGGTTCGATCCCCAGCTTCTATCAACCAAGTCACGTCGTTGTGTCCTTGAGCAAGACACTTCACCCTTGCTCCTGATGGGTCGTGGTTAGGGCCTTGCATGGCATCTCCCGCAATCAGTGTGTGAATGTGTGTGTGAATGGGTGAATGTGGAAATAGTGTCAAAGCGCTTTGAGTACCTTGAAGGTAGAAAAGTGCTATACAAGTATAACCCATTTACCATTTACCATTACAAAAACCAACCTTTAAAAAAAAAAAATTTTCAGGTGGTTCTCGACTGGAAAAAGTAATCTATGGAAGTCAGTCAGGGTGTAATGGTTTTTTAAATACCGCGGTATTGCGGTTTCCAAGTCATCACAGTAACGCCTTGACGACTGACCGTATTAAACGAAAACTTAGTGAGTGAAGTTTATCTCTGGCACTTTCGCATTGGCCCGGCTTAAAAATAAACTACATCTCCCATAATCCTCTGTGCGACCAAAAAGTGAGGGCATAGAACGCAGTAAAGGAGAAAGGAGTATACTTTTTCAAAATGTATTGTAATCAGACCATATTTTCGGTATATTAGACGGAATTTTTACCTAAAATTCCATTAATATACCGAAAATATGTTCTGTATATTAGATGGAATTTTAACCTAAAATTCCATTTAATATACCGAAAATATGGTCTGATTACAATACATTTTGAAAAAGTATATGAATAAGAAGACATAATTAACCTTTTTGAGCAACGAGAAAAGAGTAAGCATGCGGGACAATTGTGATCGGAGTGGATAAGAAGAACTGTTTTTTATGGACATTTCCTGAACATTTTTTCAAAGTGCATCCATACCATTTTGAATTATTTTGCTAAAAAACAGACGGACAAACCCTGGCGAAAACATAACCTCTTTGGCAGAGGTCTACATACGAAAGCATAACTATCGTCTTGAGTGTTTCCAAGAAGACACAAAGCGGGTCATGGTGCACCACAGAGGCGGGAAAGCGACCGGTGGAGCCGCGGACTCTGCACACCGCAGGAAATATTAGAAGCTACTTGATAAACTGGAAAATATATTTGAAGCCAGCGAAGCTAAACATACATTTTTGAAGTATTTACATTATTAAAATTTAAATTGTCAGATATTTGCTTGTAACAGTGGATCTTTCCACACAAGACAAAAATACATGCTTGTAGTAATGAATATGCTGAGAACATTTGAGCATTATGTTTGTCTTCAATTTCAGTAAGTGTGTTTATCCTAAACATTTCTGCCATTTCATTTTACATACTATGGCATTTTTACCAAGTCTTTTTTTTTTTTTTTAGACAATTCTACAATAATATATTACCATGGCCTGAATACAGTGATATCGTACCGTGAATTTTTTATACTGTTACATCCATAGAAGTCAGTATATGATAATGTTATGTTACAGAACATAAGAGCATCTGTGCTCTTTGTTGAATGTACCCCATTCTATTTAGAAATGTGAGTAAGAAATTGTGGAAAAACAAACAAATCTCCTTTTTTTTTTTTAAATCTTTTTTTGTAGTTTTTTCCTTTATATTAAAAGGAGCGATTTGCAACCTTGGGGGCCCAAATCACTGAAGTATTGTAAACATTATATTGTGGCTTTTAGCGCGTAATGACGTAAATTACGCTCTATGTAACGCACACACACTGGATTTGTGTGTTATCAGCTAATGATAGCGATTTGGCAGAGTTGAGCTACTAACATTAGCAATCATTGAATGTATATTCGATTGTGACAACAACATGACTCTAAATTGTTAGTTGCTTCTCTGGGACTACAATTGCGTATGTACATGGGCTTTAGCGTGTACGCATGGACGAGACAGCGGTGAGTGACAGCCAAGAACGGCAGACTAATTCCTCAAGGAAACGAGCAATTTTTGTTTTAAGATAAATATTAAGACAAAAATAGACATTTAAAAATATATTTTCTGTTAAACCACTAATGGTAACATGAGCTAACTGGTGGTGGTTTTTATATTTTGCTTTGAAAATATAACCGTGAGCAAGTTGTACTCCGCCTTTCGTCCAAATACAGCTGGGATAAGCTCCGGCCACCCCGGCGACCCCGGGAAGGATAAGCGGTAGTAAATGGATAGATGAAAGTTGCAAACAACCCCTTGAACTCATCATTTGCCCTGTGATTCCCCTGAAACGTTGCACACTTGTCACATTGTCAAATTCAGCCCTGATCCTTCGGTAAAGAACACATAAGATCTTGCACTTCACTTATGACACACATTGCCAAATATTCTGCAGCAGAATGACATAATTTATATGGTAATAATTGAATTATTAGCATGAAATTACTCTAAAATAGTACTTCTATCTTTTTAAAAGTTAAAAAACACACCGGTCCTCTAAAGTAAGCTTCTCCACTTTAGCCCTAATATCCCTGAATTTCACAGCACTCATGTGGATGGCTTAGTAAATAAGTGAAAAATGGCTTAAACCACTGGGCCGCAGGATGCGGTCCAGAGGCACCACGGCTCTCTACGGCTGTCTTGAACCGTGCCATGCCACTTGAGCTGTAACGGTCCGTGGGCTGAGTGGATGTGTCACGTTCATCCAGCTGACAGAATACCTTCAGACAGCGAAGCAGCACGGGCGCACCACGCAAGTTGATCTGCTGTGACAGACCGACACAGAAGTGCACTTCAGCGTGGGTCACCTTGCACAGCGGTTCTAATCCTCCGAGACCCGAGGGTGCTGTAGGGCTTCAGAGCAACAAAAATCCTCTAATTGGCCATTTACCTAGCCTTAAGCATCAAAAGTACGGCACGATATTTAAAACTTTCCACAAGCCACGCTTGTGACCCGATTTGCATATAAGAGTCTTGAATACGTACAAACATTACTGCACAATCAAATGAGATCTTAAACAAGATTTTTGAAGAAGAGCACCGCATAATACCGAGAGTTGTCCAGTGTCTACCATACATTCATTTATTTGTGGTGGCAAGCCACGAATACATTTGGAACACCACAAATAAAGTTGGTGCTCCCTGTTAAGGATATTTTCTGTTAATGCATGTTCATGTAAATGCTCTTTGAGATCTTTTACTTAACAATCGTCACATCTGCTTTTGGTTTTGCTTATATGATCGGTAATGCCGTTTCCATGCTGCTTTCCTTGACGCTTTAGTATCTTTCAAATTAAATCACTACTATAGCTAACCTGAAAATGCTTATTTAAAGGGGACCTATTATGCAAAAACAACTTTTCTTTACCTGTTTTTGTGTATTTGTGATACGCATAAATCCTGAAAATTTGAAATCAAACGATGGAGGCATTGCAAAGATATTTTTAAAGCAATCTGGCCGTCTTTCATACTTCCGCCAAACATGCCGTTAAGAATTTCCCCAATTTGTAATGTTTTTCTCAGTTGTGACGTCCGCAGCACACAAAGAAGTTGTAGACCTCCATGCTGTTTCAAGTTTTTATCTGTTTTGTCGTGTAGAATGATGATAGTTTGTTATGTCTGGGAACTCCACCGACTGATAATCAAAAAAAGATTTGCCGAGTGATATCAAGGATTAAGTATAGAGATCTATTCCATTGCATAGCTTGATTTTTTTTGCTCGTATCTGCTTTTTGCAGGAAGATCTAGGCCCCTAGTGTATATAGTATATACGTATATAGTTTGCGCGCTGCTTGCTGCTCAACAGCCATCTTGGCTTGGTTGACCACCGCATTATTTCACTTACGGAAAGAAGTCACTTGTCGGAATACAAACAATATGATAGAAATTTACCCATAGTGCTTTGCGCGAGTCCACCATTGTAGTTTGGAGCTGTAGTCAATAAGTTCCTTTTTTTCTCTCTCTATCATCTTGTTTAGGGGCAGACTGGGTCGTACGTGCACATACATCATCCACTGTTGCCATTTCTAATACTAAGTAGTGTATAGTTCTAAATTATATCTCTGTCAGTAAACTTGATATGGAAGTGGTAAAAACTACAACATGAATGATGGGGAGAAGATGCTGTCAAAGTGGAGGCACGTAAATAAGACTGCCCACAAAATGGCGCATCCTGAAGAGAAACTCAGAAAGCAGCTTGAAAACGGTCTGTAAAAAAAATACTGTAAGCAAAAATTTGACCAAAGAACAACCATTATATTTTATGGAGACTAAAGAAACTGTTTTAAATGTAGAAAAAATGTAATATAGAATATGACCTCTTTATGTCTACAGTTTAAGTGTAAGTATATTTTCTCCCATTGTTTAGACAGTATTCCTTTGATTGCAAGATTTACGTTTGAAACGGAAATAGGGATTTTAAGATTTATTTTATTTTAATATTATACATTTTTTTTAATTATATTATACATTTGAAGTCTTTATAAGCTTTTCACATACTCCACACACTTCCTTTGCTCTTTAAACACTTTATACACTAATACCTACGTAATTATATAATGAAAACTTAAAGGCCTACTGAAACCCACTACTACCGACCACGCAGTCTGATAGTTTATACATCAATGATGAAATCTTAACATTGCAACACATGCCAATACGGCCGGTTTAACTTATAAAGTGCAATTTTAAATTTCCCGCTAAACTTCCGGTTGAAAACATTTATGTATGATGACGTATGCGCGTGACGTCAATCGTTGAAACGGAAGTATGTGGACACATTGAATCCTATACAAAAAGCTCTGTTTTCCACAGTATACCACAGTATTCTGGACATCTGTGTTGGTGAATCTTTTGCAATTTGTTTAATGAACAATGAAGACTGCAAAGAAGAAAGTTGTAGGTGGGATCGGTGTATTAGCGACGGACTACAGCAACACAACTAGGAGGACTTTGAGATGGATAGCAGACGCGCTAGCCGCCGAACTCACCTTAACTTCCTCCGTCGCCGGGCCGCCAACCGCATCTGTGATCGGGTGAAGTCCTTCGTCGCACCGTCGATCGCTGGAACGCAGGTGAGCACGGGTGTTGATGACCAGATGAGGGCTGGCTGGCGTAGGTGGATAGCTAATGTTTTTAGCATAGCTCTGTGAGGTCCGGTTGCTAAGTTAGCTTCATTGGCGTCGTTAGCAACAGCATTGTTAAGCTTCGCAAAGCTGGAAAGCATTAACCGTGTATTTACAGGTCCATGGTTTAATAGTATTGTTGATTTTCTGTCTATCCTTCCAGTCAGGGGTTTATTTCTTTTGTTTCTATATGCAGTTAAGCACAATACTATCACGTTAGCTCCGTAGCTAAAGAGCTTTGCCGATGTATTGTAGTGGAGATAAAAGTCACTGTGAATGTCTATTTCGCGTTCTTGAATCTCATTTTCAAGAGGATATACTATCCGAGGTGGTTTAAAATACAAATCCGTGATCCACAATAGAAAAAGGAGAGGGTGTGGAATCCAATGAGCCAGCTTGTACCTAAGTTACGGTCAGAGCGAAAAAAGATATGTCCTGCACTGCATTCTAGTCCTTCACTCTAACATTCCTCATCCACGAATCTTTTATCCTCGCTCAAATTAATGGGGTAATCGTCGCTTTCTCGGTCCGAATCGCTCTCGCTGCATTGAAAACAATGGGGAAATGTGAGGAGCCTTTCAACCTTTGACGTCACGCTACTTCCGGTACAGGCAAGGCTTTTTTTATCAGCGACCAAAAGTTGCAACTTTATCGTTGATGTTCTCTACTAAATCCTTTCAGCAAAAATATGGCAATATCGCGAAATGGTCAAGTATGACACATAGAATGGATCTGCTATCCCCGTTTAAATAAAAAAAATTAATTTCAGTAGGCCTTTAAATGGGTACTCAATTGTACACTGAGGCTGTAGTAAATGAATTGCAAAGTGGCAAAGGAACACTTAATTTTCAGTCTATACTGTTGTTTAAAAGTTTATTTTATTAGATGACAGAGTAATCTTGTACTTAAGTATTTCAGATATTATGTTAAAATAAGGCACATTTTTCACACGGTTTCCCTAATATTTTGGCCAAAAATGTAACCAAGCTACAGATGAACCCTTCAATATGAGCGGTTTGAAAGCAAAGCAAACCACCGCCACAATCAGGAATTTATGGCAGAATTTTTTACACAACTCTTCCATTTAATCTCATTTGTGCAGGCGTACCTAATGTTGTGGCTGGTGAATCTGTAGTCATATTTTTCATCAAACGTGTGAGCAATCAAACCCTGCAGGCTCCAACCGATGAGAAGCATCTGACTAGCTGCAGATTAGTGCTCCTGCGACCAACGTGTTATTCATCAACTATTTGTTTTATTAAGAGCACAATATAATTAACTGTACACAAATAAAAGTCACAAAGAGATGATAAAAAACTTCAATAATATCTAAAAATATAATGTTTAGATTCAGAAAGATAAAGTGAAATGCATGACTCTAATCTTTAACATTAAAGGCCTACTGAAATGATTTTTTTTTATTTAAACGAGAATAGCAGATCCATTCTATGTGTCATACTTGATCATTTCGCGATATTGCCATATTTTTGCTGAAAGGATTTAGTAGAGAAAATCGACGATAAAGTTTGCAACTTTTGCTCGCTGATAAAAAAAAAAGCCGTGCCCCTACCGGAAGTAGCGTGACGTCACAAGCGGTAGTGCTGCTCACAATTCCCCGTTGTTTACAATGGAGCGAGAGATATTTGGAGCGAGAAAGCGACGATTACCCCATTAATTTGAGCGAGGATGAAAGATTCGTGGATGCGGAACGTTAGAGTGACGGACTAGAATGCAGTTCAAGAGATATCTTTTTTCGCTCTTACCGTAACTTAGGTACAAGCTGGCTCATTGGATTCCACACTCTCTCCTTTTTCTATTGTGGATCACGGATTTGTATTTTAAACCACCTCGGATACTATATCCTCTTGAAAATGAGAGTCGAGAAGGCGAAATGGACATTCAGTGACTTTTATCTCCACGACAATACATCGACGAAGCTCTTTAGCATGAGCTAACGTGATAGCATCTGTCTCAAATGCAGATAGACACTAAATAAATAAATACCTGACTGGAAGGATAGACAGAAGTTCAACAATACTACTATCAGGAGACACCGAACCAAACACTGGACATGTAAATACACGGTTAATGTTTATTCAACGCCTGTCGAAGCCTAGCAATGCTGTTGCTAACGACGCTAACTTAGCAACGGGAGCTCGTCAGAGCTATGATAAAACATTAGCGCTCCACCTACGCCAGCCAGCCCTCCTCTGCTCATCAACACCCGTGCTCACCTGCGTTCCAGCGATCGACGATGCGGTCGGTGGCCCGGAGACGTAGGAAGTCAAGGTGAGGTCGCCGGCGCTAGTGTCTGCTATCCAACAAAGTCCTCCTTGTTGTGTTGCTACAGCCAGCCGCTAATACACCGATCCCACCTACAAAGTTCTTCTTTGCAGCCTCCATTGTTCATTAAACAAATTGCAAAAGATTCACCAACACAGATGTCCAGAATACTGTGGAATTATGAAATGAAAACAGAGCTTTGTGTATAGGATTTTTCGGGCTCCGAATACTTCCCTTGTCCTCGTGACGTCACACGCACACGTCAGCATAATAAAACGTTTTCAAGCGGAAGTGTGGCGGGAAATTTAAAATTGCACTTTATAAGTTAACCCGGCCGTATTGGCATGTGTTGCAATGTTAAGATTTCATCATTGATATATAAACTATCAGACTGCATGGTCGGTAGTAGTGGGTTTCAGAAGGCCTTTAACATACAGTATCTCCTTGAGAAAACTACTATTGTATATTCCAAATGAATGATGAGATATCCGCTATAAAACTAACATCACTAAATTTAAGTGGAACCAAAAATGTACCAGACAAAATAAACACAGCCGAAAAATTTCAAGCTCATCATGTGCAGTATGTTGTGGTGGGAAATTGGAACGCGGCACCCACAGCCAGGACAGATTAACACACAGCATCTTCCGTGTGACACCTCCCACACATGTTTCAAGCCTCTACTTTGCGCTGCACATTTCCAAATTTCCCCATCATCCATCCATCCATTCACCCCTCCTACCTTTGCTAAAAAAATGGCAGAAGATTAGTAATGCTGAGAAACTAGGACTCATCTCCATAGCCCAGATTGTGTTCTTTTCAAGCCAATGAAGGAGGTGACACTCGAGGAGCAGCAAGCTTAAGGGTGGATGTTTATGTCTGCCATTACCACTGAAAATGTGTCAAGGAAAAATAGCAACAAAAAAAAGAACGCTTGTGGTAAATGCAATATATATAATAATCATATAGACTAGGGGTGCCTAAAGCAGGGGCCTGCAGGCAAAATTTGGCCCACCGAGTCATTTCAATTGGGCCGCTAAAGAGTGGCATCTCAAATGTAATACATATTCATGCTGACCTCGTTCAATTTCACACAATCAATGATGGCATGTCCGCAAGGCTAACTAGTTGCTAGCTATTAACGTTATTTGCACTAATTAAAGTAACTATTATTTACATTTAGGCTATTTGTGTTTCACACTAAAAGTCCTTGTGATTGGGCACCAACTGATATGGACAATCTGCTAAGGGACTTCTTGAGCACACAACTAAGTACAGTAAATAATAGACGTAAACGAGATGAGACACTGGAGTAAAATGGGGGAACCACACCGGAGGAAATACAAAAGAGCTTGACTAAAATGGACGGGGTGCTAAGTGTAAAAGCTAAGTGCCATGTCTAAAAGCATCATTGGAATACAAACCGTGAAGTTGCCTCAACGAGTTAATTTACAAAGAACGATTAAATACAAAGTTGGACTAGAAACTATTGACTAAAAAAACACTCATTAGCACTAGCAAAATAATCGATAGCAGAACTTTTCAGACAGGGCCTACTCTACTTCCAGAAAAACTGATTTTCTGGAGCATATTTTGGAGAGGGTTTTTTGGAGCATTCCTTGTTAGGAGATTTAGTGGTTACGAATGTGCTTCCATAACTAAAACCTAAATTTGGTGTGTAAACACTAGATTCACTTGACAACCAGTTACCGTGTGCACAGGGGAAGAATACAGTAAACCTCATTAAGGATAAAGAAAGTATAACTAAGCAGCCTAACGGTCTCATCATTGACACTTCTTCCTCTTTCTCTCTCCTTGCAGCACCCTTTTCTAGTAGGCAAGACAACCACAGAAATAAATTTAATTTGCATCTTGCGTTTAAGCTTTTCATAACTGTATTTAAGGGGTACAAGAAATGGATGGATGGATGACTGTATTTTATATATATATTTTTTTTTTCATGAGTACTGTGTAATGTGTGTGACTTAGGTTTTAATTCAAACATTTTTTTTACCTTACACTAAAACGTGACCTACGTCACAGTGTAGGAACGGATTTAGTTTGGAACCACATGTAAACTGATTTACATGTGGTAACGTAATCTCACAGTAATTACAGTGAGACAAGACGTTATACACTCGATACATGGTCAGCACTTACCTGAAATATACATGTAGCCTCCGTACACTGTCCCGGCATGGCCATAGTGTGGTTCATTCATCTTCGCAACATACGTCCATTCATTTGTTCTTGGGTTGTAGCACTCCACAGTAGCTTAAAGAAGGTGAGGGAGGTAAATAGAACATATTAGTAGAAAGTAGGGCAAGACAACTAAGGAGGACAAACAGCAGCAAATGGGGACTTTAAGGGTTTCAGTGTGGGAGCTGTAGCAGTTTTTAAATATGGGCAATGCAACCCAAAAACCTTGTCAACAGGAAATTGAGAGATAGTCAGATTATCAAATCATTTCTGTCAACTTCGAAGAGGTTTTCTTGAAATACAAACGAATCCTACAGGAAACACTTGGGTTCATGGAATGGCGTTTAGGTAATTTAGTAAATTTGACAGGCAAGCACGGTGACTTTGTAATATTTGATCGAAGGAAAGAGCATTTTTCACGCAATACTACAGTCCTTCCAAAGTAAGGAAGGGCACATTGTCAAGAGTGATCTGTTGTTAAGCTCCAATTTTTCCATATTACCTAGCGATGTATCATCTGCATAACAAAACACTTTGTCAGCAGCAGGGCAACATGGCACTCTATCATTGACAATGTTGTTCTCAAACTTTTCAGAATGATCAATACTGACCAGTACCAAACAGAAAAGCAATATTTAGTCGAGCATCTTAACCTCCCCCAGGTGGTAATGTATTTGCCTGGGTTTATTTGTCTGTCTAATATTTAGCAACATAGCTCAAAAAGTTAAATGGGGGGATTTTGATGAACATGTCAGAAATTGGAAAAAGTGTTCTGTCGATAACTGGTACCCAACGCTACAGAGTGTGCGCGCGTATGCGCACAACCGCAAATATTTAAGATATTTGCCTCGAACAACCTACTCATTGAAACAGCTGCCTCATATGCCTCATGTACAAGTAAGTAGTGATTTTAAAATATGTTTCTTTCATTGTATCTTCTGACCAGCAATCATGTAGACAATTACAGCGTGAGAAAGTTCACATTGTATATTAACGGACAGTAAGCATGAAGACAAATACAGTGTGAAGAAGTTCATATTAATGCAAACAATGGTAGCTTATATTTCCGTTCTGATTTGGTTTCGGGAGTGACATGGATCGCTGTCCAGATTCAGAATTTTATTTTTTTAATATTAAGAGATAGGGCCCGGCGGAGTTCTGCACCGTCCAAGTGTGTTTGTTGTTTAATGCTTGTCAGCAGAGGGAATTAAATTGTGCTTGATTAAAAAATTTTAACTGCTTTTATTTTGTCGAACAACAACCTTGAGTGCCTTGAAAGGCGCCTTGTGAAATATTGTTACATTATTATTCCTTCAGATCTGCATATAATTGCAGCTGCTCATTTCAATGAATTGACAGTGAAAAAACCTAGACAAGACCAAACACTCATCTCTCTGCTGGCATGTTTTTCCATTATCAGATGAAAAAAACACATTATGATAAGTCTGATTTTACTGGCCTCCAGGTTTTTTCCTCTCAAATCTTAATGGAAGTCACAGGCAGCAGAGGGACAACTGGCCTTAGTGAGTATAGCCACAGTATTTTTGAGACCTTCAGATTTGACCCAAACCACAGAGGACAGAACCCAGTAATTGGATTGAAAAGAGCCTAGTGTTCTGTAGAGTCTGATCAGTCCCAATAATCTCAGAGGATTAAGAGAAAAGGGAAGACAAAAAAATAAATCACTGATTTTAGCTTTAGCAATTACCATGTTGGAAAAGACCACAAACAAAAATAAAGCTGAACTGATTAGAACCAGTCAAAAGAGAACCTTGTTGATTTAAGGGTGCGCACGGTTCAAATCGTACCTCACCTTTAAGGTCACGGTCTAAGTACATTTTCGGTATAGTAGGGGAACATGCCACACCTTACAATTGCTTAACTTTGTCGGTTTACGTACAGTATCTGTCCAAATTTTTGACACACCTTACCAATGCTCCTGAATAATAAAGTGTGTCAAAACATTTGACAGGCGCAGTGTTCCCAACTAGAGGAGTACAACGATGAAAGACTCTAGATGTTAGCTTCTCTTTAGCACCATCACTAGCAATGACTCCTGCTACCCTAAGGTTGGGCAGTGCGCTAAACCATAGACATACATAGACGCCTCATTGAGCCGGTTGGTCCATAGCTGCTATAAGTACACGTCTCCAGCATAATGGATGTGGCAGATCTGCCCCGTAAACGTGTGCAAGAAAATGGATAGGTTTTAATAGAGTGCCTTTTTTGTTGTTTGGAGGCTGGTTTTACAGCAGGAATTCAAAGGATTACCCGCAGGTATTATCCACAAGTTTTCATAGTAACAAAGTAACTAACCACATAGTAACTACTAATTCAGCAAATTATTTTCGTAAAATAAGGTTATAATGGCAAAATACAATCACAAATATATTTTCAGTCTTACCTGTGAAAGGGAAACACATGATTACCTTGTTGTGCATCTAATTTCCCCTCTGGGATTAATAAAGTACTTCTGAATCTGAATCTGAGATCTTGTTTTGACTGTAAACGAATTTAAAAAAATACAAATTGTAATGTAAAATTTCAAGCAGCACATCAATCTTCTCCGTTCGCTCTTGCCATACCCAATATGGCGTCAATGTAAGATTTAGTGCTTGATACGGCATCAATGTCTACCTATGTACTATATGTACAGTATATGGGCTGCCTGGCGTTTGTTTACTGAGTAGAACCCTGACCAATGCACACTTTGTCCCTCACTTTAATGTGTACTGATTGGGAATGTGTACCAAACCTACAGCTTACACCCTACTTGGAAACTACAATGGGAGAACCTGAGAAATTCATAGAGTGAGCTGATTTGAACTTAAAAGACCATTAAAACAACTTGACATATTCCAATGCATCGCCCCCATTGACCTTGAAAGACTACCGCAGCTCCCCGTTACAAGATGAAGACTCTGTCATTGGTGTCACTGAGGCTTACAGTGCTGTAATTACTTTGCCTAAACCCACTAGTGTGGTTCAAAGGAACATCTTATTATAAGAACTGGATCTGCTTCTATCACATCGCCATTCTTTTGGTTCCGTTTCAGCTCGCTGAGGTGGGAGCATCAGGGATGAGAGTCACAGGGGTTAAGATACTGTTGTAATGTGTACCGTATTTTTCGGATTATAAATCACAGTTTTTTTCATAGTTCGGCCAGCGGTGCGACATACTCCGGAGCGACTTATGTGTGAAATTATTAACACATTACCGTAAAATATCAAATAATAATATTCATCTCATTCGCGTAAGAGACGAAGCAAATGTCAGCAATCGTCACACAAACGTCAACCAATAAGAATTGGGCGGGGGCGGGTCATGGCAGAAGTGCATTGTGGGACATGGCAGAAGTGCATTGTGGGTCATGGGATGCTACATGCTACTATGTCCGTAGCTATTAAAATGGCTCATTTCAACATTGGCGGTAACTTATAAAAACTGAGAAGGGCTGAACAAAAATGGCACCGAAAAGGAAATCATATACTGCAGATTACAAGCTGGACGTAGTGAAATATGCAGCAGAAAACGGCGATCGAGCAGCAGAAAGAAAGGAAGTGGCGCATACCAGGAGCGACAACGAGGAAGAAGATTTCATGGGACTTAGCGATCAGGAGTGACAGATTGTTTGGTAAACGTATAGCATGTTCTATATGTTATAGTTATTTGAATGACTCTTACCATGATATGTTACGTTAACATACCAGGCACGTTCTCAGTTGGTTATTTATGCGTCATATAACGTACACTTATTTAGCCTGCTGTTCACTATTCTGTATTTATTTTAAATTGCCTTTCAAATGTCTATTCTTGGTGTTGGATTTTATCAAATAAATTTCCCCCCAAAAATGCGACTTATACTCGAGTGCGACGTATATATGTTTTTTTCCTTCTTTATTATGCATTTTCGGCCGGTGCGACGGATACTCCGGAGCGACTTATAATCCGAAAAATACGGAAGTTAAAGGCTAATAGACCTTAAAGCAGGAACTGGCCGCAAGGTGGACAGCCAGTGAGTCAGGGAAACTTTGGTCTAATTATAACCTGAGGAATTATGACTGCTTGCATGGTGGCCATTTTCTGATCACTGCTGTTAGAAAACTCAACATAGCACTTTGTTGTGTTCCACAATCATTGCACATCATGTAAGTAAACTTAACGTGAAATACATTCAAATACAGTGTTTCCTCAACTTACGAGCTCAATTTGTGCCACGATGGAGCTCGTAACTCAAAACAATTGTGTCTCAAATCAGCCTAGCCCATTGAAATAAATTGAAATCTATTTAATGCATGCATCGCCCTCCAAAAACACCACAATATTAAAATGTAACTATTCTAAAAAAGAAAAACACACTTTTAGATAATAAATACTAATGAAATTATTACAATAGATGTACTACAAACAAATACAGTACATACATTTTATGAAAATATGTAATAATTTGCCCTGGGGATCAGACTTTTTTGGGAATCTTACAGACTGGTTCATTTAGTGTAACAATAACAATACAATTGTTGTTTATGTTGTGCACTGATGTCTTTTGAGTGATGCACCAGAGAGGTTAGAGTTGACAGCAAGAGATACAGGTGAAACTCAAAAAACTTTAATATTGTGAAACTTTTTTTTTTTTATCACAGCAATTATATTTACAAGGTAAAACTAATAAATGACAGGCTCATAACATGCAACTCAACTGTCAAGCCTTCCTTTGAAACTATAATTTGGATAAATATCAGTTTAGGAAAACCTTGAATCAAAAATCTCAGAAAATTAGGGGTTTTCAAAAACTGCAAGTCATGATCATCAAAATTATAATAAATAAAGGCTTTATATATCTCACATTGCATGTAATGAGTTTCACAAATTAGTTTCACATTTGAAGTTGAATTGCTGACATGAATAAACGTTTGCATTTAATTAACATTTTTTGAGTTTCACCTGTGTGTATGTCTGTCTACCAAAGCTAAGGCTTGACTGTCCAGTTTGTTGAGACAGGAGCGGAACAAACTGAAACACATCAAACACAGCATCGGCAGCTACTCCATATTTTCAGTGAAAAAGCTTGTATCACAAAATACTCGTAATTTAAGGTACTTGTAAATTGAGGTACAAATGCACATAAATTCTGTCTCTTTTATAACAAAATCATCATAAGAAAAAAATCCAAAAATCACAGATATAACTATGCGTTAAAGGGGAACTACACTTTTATACTTGAATTTTTCACAATCCTTATGAGACAAAATAAGAAACATTTTTTCTTTGTTTTTGCAATCTAATTTGCTATAATTGGCTTGTTCTAGGTGGCTAGCAGTGCAGCTAATGGGATAAATCATGGCTGTGCAGCACTTTGGAAAACATTCTTGTTGTGTAAATGTGCTATATAAATAAAGTGAATTGGATTGGATTGAAATCAATTCTGCCTTTAAATCACTTTTAAAAAGAATCCAAAAAACGCCATAAATACTACATTTACGGTCCGTAACCTGTACAATAACCACGGTGTAGCGACATAGTTCTTGTAAGAGCAAACACTAAGGAACTCTTTTTCAGTGACTAGTCAGTGGGCACCGCTGCTGCCCACTGCTCCCCTCACCTCCCAGGAGGTGACCAAGGGGATGGGTCAAATGCAAAGGACAAATTTCACCACACCTAGTATGTGTGTGTGACAATCATTGGTACTTTACTTTACTTTACTTTAACTTCTAGTGTAGTAACACATCGCCTTTCGATGGCATGCTACAGCATTAGCCGTAAGCTTGCTTCTGCAACAGCAGCTCAATGGCTTTTGAGTTTTTAATGCACAACACAATGCGATAGGACACCAATCTGTACCGACTGAAAATATGAACAATCATATTACAGTATCTGTAAAGTATTAGCCCACATTTCATGTTTTGTATGTACACAGTTAGCTCAACAGTGTATGTACTGTTGCTGTACTAACAAGCATTACGTGCTGCATGTATCATGATCAATATTATAGTGATCTCACTCGATGGACAATTTTTGTCCGTTTAGTCAAACTGGCCGGGTACGTTTTTTTCCAATTGATTTTGAGTAAGCACAACATTTATGTCGGCATAGCTTTGCTTCAAGTTTCACATTTGCAGCGTCAAGTCATGTTGGTCTTGACTCTCTCAGCTTCAGTCTGCTCCAACGTTTTACCCTCTCTTTTGTAACAGTCAGTTCATCCTCCCTATATTCAGGTTCATAAAGAGAAGTTTTTGAATCCTCATTTGTGCAAAAATAGTCATCTTCGTCGTCTATTCCCAAGCCTGCCCTGATTAGAACACACATTTGTTTCCGGAAGTAGGAACACATTTGTTGCCGGAAGTCGGAAGTGTGTTGCTATGAGAACGGAAATAAATGCGCTGAGAAAATAAGTTCCGGTAATGCTTAAAATGACCAAAATAAGGTAAATATTGTATATATTAAATATTGTTATAATTGTGTCTATTACTACTATATATACCGGTATATATATATATATATATATATATATATATATATATATATATATATATATATATATATATACACACACACACACACACACACACACACTTGCAGTGTGTGTATAAAACGTTTGGTTTTGAAGTTTTTTCAGAGGGCTTTGAAGGATACAGTGGTGACTCCTATTAGATGCATCTTGCAAGCGTTTTTTTAATCATCTTTAGAATCTTAAAAAAAAGACGTGTGTTCTTGTCTCAAAATGATTGTGAACGATAAGCAAAATTCCAAAAAAGTGCAGTTTCCCTTTAAAATAAGCAGAATGTTGGCTTATAAATAAACTAGTAAGTAGACTAAAGCACTGTCATGCTCCTGTCAAACGGTACATGCGGCCATGATAACGACCAAATTGTCTAAAATTGAGCAAGGGACATGTTAATACAACAAAACTTGATTACCACATCAGTGTGTCTTATTAAACCACACATTCCCTCCCAGACAACTCCTTCATATTCAAGAGCCTAATCTCATGCATTATTAATCAGATCCTTTGTTGCTGCTTGATAGATGGGAGGAAAGCAAGGGGAAAGGAATAAACTCACCAAGCTCCCCAGCCGCGTTCCTTCCACCGACAGCATAGAGGTGTCCCTTGAGTGCGCTGAGGTGGAAGAAGGTACGCTTCTCATTAAGGCACGCCACCTGCATCCACTTGTTATAGCGGGGGTCGTAGCGGAACACTGTGTCCACTGCCGTCTTGCCTTTGGTGTCATAGTTGCTTTGGCCCCCCACCACATAGAGGAAGTTTCCGATGACCGCAATGCCGTGCTGGTAGCGAGGCGCGTCCATAGGTGCAAGCGCCTTCCATTCGTGAGCCTTCTCGTCAAACAGACGCAGCTCCTTGCTCACCACAAGCTGTTGCCGCAAGACGCCGCCCAGCGTGACTAGGTGGGCGCTGTCTGAGCGGATGGCTGTCCGTTCTGACTGCATGACTGGCTGCATGAAGGGCATCATTTGGTAGTTGCTAGCTTCCAGGAGAAGGTTGACGCACGTGTTGTCAGTGCGCATGAAGTCCACTGTCTGTACATGATTGATGAGCTCCTGCGGGTTCATGAGGGGGAAGCGGATGTTCTTCATGAGCTTTGAGGCATAGTCCATGCGACTGTCTTCATAGCGTAGCCAGCGGCAGGCAGCCTTGAAGAGGTCCAACTCAGTGCAGTGCTTTAAGCTGTTGCTGGACAGCACAAAAGCTAAGCGTTCAAACGGCAGCTTTACAAATTCGCCGGTGCCCAAAAGCGAGGGAAAGTTTTTCAGTATGAAATTGTTGACATATTTGTCCACCTCAGTGAGGTTATACGTGTTAGCAATGCGGCCAACCTCGACACAGTTGTCAAGGGAAACCTGCAAGGATGGTGAAAAAAATAACCTGTTAAGCCTCAAGCAATGTTGACACTAAAGTTTTAAGGGCCGAAATTTGGAATTAATAACATTTGCCATTATGGAATTTATACCAAGCGAAAGAAAGTAAATGTATGATTTTATTTTGAACTTAATGGATTTAATGGCCAGCAGTTTGTTTTTGTTTTTTTAAACAAAACTACAATAATTAAGTAATTTAATTTAAAGTGTCCTGGGCTCGGATTCTTTCTGTGTGGAGTTTGCATGTTCTCCCCGTGATTGCGTGGGTTCCCTCCGTGCCCTCCGGCTTCCTCCCACCTCCAAAGACATGCACCTGGGGATAGGTTGATTGGCAACACTAAATTGGCCCTAGTGTGTGAATGTGAGTGTGAATGTTGTCTGTCTATCTGTGTTGGTCCTGCGATGAGGTGGCGACTTGTCCAGGGTGTACCCTGCCTTCTGCCCAAATGCAGCTGGGATAGGCTCCAAAACCCCTGCGACTCCGAGAAGGACAAGCGGAAGAAAATGGATGAATCGATGGATTTTAAAAACTTCTTAAAAAGTTAAGACAAATAGTAAAACGTACACTAGGTCTATTCGACCAAATAGTTACGGGGGTTACATTTCAAGAATGCTGAAGACCGAGGGCACAGATTCTAGCTTAACTTATATTTTATTTTTCACTTGTTATTTTATTCCTCTGGAAAGTGAACATTTATTTTTGGTCTATTTTTATTGTCAGAGCTACAAATTTCAGAACCAATACGCCCTAATATGCAAAACAAAAGTGCCCACTGCCGTGAGGAGGTTGGAATGTCAATGCAAGAATCTGCCATACAATAAAAGTTTGACCTCACCAAACGGCTACACAAGCGATGTGTTTACGTTGGTCCAGGTTCCTCTTTTCAAAAGGAGCGCTCTGCTGTTTATTAATGGACCTACTGCAAAAATGTTAGTCAAAAATAATTTATAAGACAGCGCTCTAGTGTTTTAGGAATCTGCTGCAAAATGTTAGTCACCCTTAAGGTTAAACTAAACTCAGGAACAGGTCTGATGTCATTCCCGGGCCAGATTAGGCCTGCGGGCCGCCAGTTGAATAGCTGCGACGTATACTGTTTGACTCCCGTGTCGGATGCCATATAAGTGAACACAGATAATACGGTGTAGTGACTTCTTGGTGTAATTAGTGAAAATGTGTGCGTATGTGTCCGCTTACCCCAGAAATTAAAAAGACCTTGCAGAAATCCAACACAGGAAGGATTTGTAAGAAACTGGCTGCCTCTAGCGTGTCTTGCAGATTCTCCATGTTGAGCGACAACTTGGCTGTGTAGATGAAGTCGATGATTTTCTTCAGGCCTATTCTGTTAACTCCGTGGAGCTTGATGCACATTAAATCCTGTTCTTTCATTCCACCTGCATCAGGGTAAAGGAGGATAAGGAAAAAAAGTGGATGCGTCACACTTGGTAGTACTAATATATAAGCTTATTCGACTGCCAAGTCTGTATCTGTATTTATAGTTTATGATATCAAAACTTCAAGCATGAAAGATACATTAAAGAGTTGAACAAATCCAATTCCAAAGAATTAGATTTTGTGTCAGTGTTCATATTACCATTAAAACATTTGTAATTTCTGTAAGTTAAAGGTATTCCCAATTCAAGGCAGTGCTTTATAAAACATAAGGGCAATTTTGAGTATATTTACAGTTAAAAAAAAAGTTAAACAATGAATTAGAAATGTCTTTCAGTATAATGCTCGGCAATAAACACAAGAGAAACAAAGAAATGTAAACTTTTATAAAGTAGGCATGTATTCCTAATCATACTTTCTGGTATGATTTGAATTTGGTACAAAGGCATACCGATTCCTCACAAGGTACACATTAAAAATGACGACTAGTAAGTGTAGGCGTAGCGTAGCCCCGCCTTTGGTTAGTGGGAGTAATGGCTGACGACAATGTTCAGAGACACACTTCCATCATCAAACTCTCCTGTTTTTGAACATTTTGCCTTTACAGTAAAACACGTAAACAGACAAAGAAAAGTGAATAAAAATATAGCTTCATTACATTAAAGATTGGATTGGATACGTTGGTTGGTTTTATCATCTTACATGCACAAAATGTATCAAAGTTGCTCTCAAAATAATTCAAATTTTCTGTATGACGTGTTATTTTTATTATTTCTTTGAGGATTGTATTTATTGTAGAATTATTGGCCGGCAGTCTGCATTTTTTAGGTTTCATCCTGAAAATCATTTAAGCAGTTTTGTGTCTAGGTTAACGAGTTTATGTATTGGAATTTTGTTTCCTTACTGTACCAAAAATGCTATACATACGAACCGTAATTGTGGTGTACCGTTACACCGAGTACAAATTCTTCTTTACTTCCGCTAACATGGTATGATGATGTCAGCTCATTGATATTACCATTGTTAGTTGGGTGTCAGATTCTCGTAATACTGAATGACTTAAGCATAAGGTCATTCTCAGTAGAACAAATAATAATGACATAAATAGGAAGGTGTTAAAGCATGGATGTGTTTATGAATACATTTGAACAGTGTTTTACCTGACAAATTTATTTTTTGAATCATTGCTGCACAACCCACGCACAAATTATACCAGAAAGACAAAGGAGGACCAAGTGTTACAGGCTGTATGAGGCTTTTTAGACCCACCTGTGAACATGGCTTTGAAATAGTCGGAAGAGGAGGCCATCATGGCTCGGTGTACAGGGAAAGCTTCATCACCATCACCAGCCACCAGTGTGACATCACAAAGCAAACCCTCTATCCTCAGCTGGTCGAATCCCTATGACAGCAAAGTATTATCTGTGTCAATAGATTATTCCTGTGCAACGAACCATTTTAGCTAACACAAATCATAAAGTATAGCATAGCGGACTCTTAAATGGATGAAAAGATTCATATTCTCACCTGAAGAACCACTGAGCTGTGTGTGTTGCTTGTGAAAAAACGTGTGTTTCCAGTCTTTGATGCCTGCAGGTGAGCACAGATGCCCATATCACCATACCCCAAAGCAACTTTCATGTGAGCGTCGTCGTCCTCTACGAGGGATCTATTTAAAAAAAGAGATGTATATTTAAAAAATGTTTCAGTCTACAGTAATTCTGTTTGCAACAGTACAGTTTGGAATGGTAAGTCATATGCCGATAGCTGTATCCACTATGTAAATGAAAAAAGAAGAACATTTGTGCACATAAATGTAAACAATGCAAACGTTTCCAAAAATAATTTAATCTCGACCAACCAACGATCTGAAGAACATCGTTATAGAAAAAAATCATCCCATGTGTTGATGACTGAGCCTCTGTACCCTTTTTTAATTGAGTAAAACCTAACAATAACCCACAATGGGGCAAAAAGAAAGTTGTGAGTTGTAGCTTACTGCTATAAGATTGTGGGTCACGACAGTGTGTTGTGCCGTCAAACAGTGTCCAGCGCATAGGTCTCAAACCTTTTTTTCTCCTGAGGGGTACTTTTACAAAATGAAAATTGCTGCGAGTTACTTATTTTTGTAACATTTATTTCTATAGGTTATTTCAACCCAAACAAATGGAAAAATAAGCTTGTTTTTCCGAAAAATTAACAAATGTTTGCATCCACAACTCACATTTTGTGTTAAAAATTGTGTTCAACAATCTTGCATTTCTTTCTTTATTTTAGAGGGGTGTTTAAATCCCAGTTAGAGCTACAGTACTTTTACAAAAAAAGGATTGCGTTTTTTTAACGACTGGCAACATTTACATTGTACTTTAATTAGGAAGCAGATGTGAAAGCAGTGCAGCCAACGTCTTTATGCTATTTTCTTGTAATTTTTCATTAAATAGAGGCATAATGTCTGAATTGGAGTTAAACAAATACTGAGAGTTTTAGCATATATTCTTTGACCCTTTGGTGAGCTACTTAAAATCCCCTGGAGAGCTACCGTTAGCTCACAAGCTATTGGTTAAAGACCCCTTGTCTAGCACATACATGTGATTGCAACAGTTTATGCATGTGAACAAAGTTGTGTGAGCACACAATCACTTGTCTTTGCGTTCGTTCTTGGATACTACACGACTGTCAGCACTTTAAGAAGGTGAGGAATTCAAGAACAAAATTGTATCTAACAAGAGTCTTCAATCAAGGTAAACGTGCAGTTCAATGTTCATTTATCCATATAATTTGCCATTCATTGTATTTGGCATTGTTTTCTGCAAGTAAAACAATAATTATTTTTTACAAAAGATGTTTTGGGTTAATATTTGTGGGTGTCTGAAACGGATTAAACAGATTTATATTATTTTTCAGGAAAAATTGCTCTGGTTTTTGTACTGTTTGATATTCGTCTGACGTTTTGTTTAGGGTACCACTGTATATAGTCTAATTAGAGTTTTAAAAGCACCTTTTATTGGTGGGTTACTTGATATTGTGACAATTATGTTTGGAAACTATGGAGCATCTGTAAAAATTGTGCGGAGTTGAGTCTTTCTCAGATTATCCAGCAGAAGAGTATAATTCCATACTTGTCTCAGAAGAACAGTGAAAGCTACATCTCTCTGAGACGCGGCAAAATGGGAAATATAAAAATGGTCGCATTGGCAGGTAGGTCAGTATGTCCACAGAAAGTGCGAAATTTGGTATTCCTGGCAAAAGTTAGATGGCTTTGATCAATAATTCTTTTTTTATCTTTTTATAAAGGTCAAAATGCAAATACCCCTGATATTTGTGGTTCATTGTAAATAGGATCTGATTCTTAACCTTCAGTTGACCTTTCTACTTGGAAATAAGTGATGACGGCACAAAGACAAAACAAGATAAAAAATAAATAAAAAAACATTTAACGTATTCATAATTCTTGGATGATGACCCAATTCCATTTGGAAAATGTGAAAAGCATTTCCATGCCCCTATATGGAGAAGCTGTTAAGGATGAATGGCCCCTGTGGCCTCTTGTTTGGTGCCAAAACCAGAACCAGCTTTGCAGTTTTTCCATGTTGTTTGCGCCATCCAAAAAGACATCTGCATTGCAGGTTGTAATAAACACTGTGGTACCTGTGGCCGTGAACACATTGTCAGGACAAGAAAAAGAAAAGAAACATGACAGAAAACAGAAAGCCTTTTCCAAAAATAGCTAATAACAAAAATAGAGAGAAGAATTTTTAATGATCCATGTGACTTCCTTAGCTCAGGAGCTGCTCCCCGGAGGCTGCCTCATTGTGCTCTCTTTTAACACGTAGCGACATTTTTGTGTCTAGACTAGGGCAAGACACTAATGAGTGCAAAGTGCAGAGCTGTGTGATGCATCATCTCTCAGCTGGAAAAAAATTATTACACAACTCGGCTACACAACACTAATATTAGAATGATTAAGCATATTGTTCCTAGAGACATCAATAATTGGGAGAATACAAAAGTTCAAATTATCATAGAAAAATTATTCCACAACATCACGCACCCACACGCAGTGCTAAAATTGGGATATAAAACTAGTCATTTAGTAAGGGTGTAATTAATCAGAACAAACGTTTAAAAGATGACATTCAGTTGCATTTTGATGTGGATTCATTTGTATAGATAGAGCTACACTTTGTAGGCCAATAATTTAATTAGCAAGCTAAACATCTGTTATTGAATCTCAAACAGCAATGCAGAGCTGCCAAGCCTCACGCTATGAGCGTGAGGGTCACATAATTTAACCCATTCTAATGCCACACTTGACATTTCTCACACTAATATATCCCCATTCACTACTCTATATTTATTTTTTTCATTATAATACAATTTTTTCCTCGCCACTTGGCGTAGTTAGAGTAACTGATTGACTGACCAAAATAACCAATCCCAGACCATTCTTTAAGTATGTGTGCCTAAATCTAGCCAACCACAGCATGCACCACTCAACAAATCTAGCGACTTTTTCAGATGTTGTGGAGACATGAAAGCGCGTATCACTCTAATATCCCCAACGTAGGCAAGGCAAGGCAAGGCAACTTTATTTGTATAGCGCTTTTCATACACAAGGCAAACTCAAAGTGCTTCACAGACAACAAAGTGAAATGAAAGAAAATAAAAGCAAAATTAAAATGCAGACAATAAAAATAAAAACAGTGCAGACGTTAAAAGTTAAAAGATTAAAAGATTTAACTGAAAGCTAAGGTGAACATAAAAGTCTTCAGTCTAGTTTTAAAAGTAGTCAGAGTTGGGGAAAGTCTCACATCTTCAGGAAGTTTATTCCAGCTATTTGTTGCATAGTGACTGAATGATGCTCTCCCTTGATTTGAGTTTACTCTTGGAACCGCTAACAGATTGGTCTCAGAAGATCTTAGTGATCTAGAGGGCTTATATAGTGGGAGCATATCAGTAATATACTTTGGCCCTAGACCATATTGGGTTTTATATGTGAGCAGGAGGATTTTGAAATCAATTCTCTGATGTACAGGGAGCCAATGTAAGGATTTAAGAATTGGTGTAATGTGCTCACATTTTTTGGTGTTTGTTAGAACTCTAGCAGCAGCGTTCTGAACAAGCTGTAGCTGCCTGACAGTTTTTTTGGGAAGACCTGCAAGGAGACCATTACAATAGTCTAGCCTACTGGTAATAAAGGCATGTACAAGTTTTTCAAAGTCTTGAGCTGACATGAGCCCTCTAAGTCATTTTTGAGGTGATAGTAGGCCGATTTTGTTACTGATTTGATGTGACTGTCGAAATGTAAATTAGAATCTAAAATAACCCCGAGATTTCTGGCTTTATTTGAGGTTTTCAGGGACAGTGATTGAAACGTACAAGCGAAACCTTTTGACCTGTCTACTAAATGTCTGCTCTTAGACAACTTGTACTGAAAACCCATTTTGTTGTACTTTTAAATGCAATGACAAAGTTCCATTCCATTCCAGCCATAGTAGAGAGGAGACACACACCCACTCTGCAAAGCTGTCGTGATTTCTGCCCTTGTTTATGTAAACGTGAAATGTAAGTGTAAATGTTTCATTATAGTCACGCTTCAAATAAAAACAAATCCATCGTTCAAGGTAATGAACCAGTCAATAGATTTGGTTAGTTCGTGAATATCACAACCCTTCAGTCTTTTGATTAAATTTGATACTCTAACATTTAGTAATATAGAAAAAAGAAAAAGACAACTAAGAATCAACAGAAGAAAATTTATTTAGTTATCATAATGTGCATTTTTAACTTACTTTTTTTTTTATTGCACTCTCCTACAGCATCCATTGTAATCAATTATGGAAATGAGGCAATGATGTCATCTATCAAACTTCTAGCAATTTTTATGATAGTCAATACGTTTTGGTAACATTAGAAGATCAAGAGAGCTCAGAAGAGATTTAGGACAGTGAGGACCGAGATGTAGAAGAGATACCAATTGAGAACACAGATGCAGTGGATGATAAAGAAGAGCCAGCAGACTTCTTCCAACAGTGGAGTTCTGGTTAATTAAGAGTAGCATTAAGACACCACAGTGCAGTGAGAGCTGCTGAAAGTGAGGAAATCAGTCTTAAAAGGGGAACTGCACCTTTCTTTAAAAATGTTGCCTATCGTTCACAATCATTATGAGAGACATGACACCACAGTGCAGTGAGAGCTGCTGAAAGTGAGGAAATCAGTCTTAAAAGGGGAACTGCACCTTTCTTTAAAAATGTTGCCTATTGTTCACAATCATTATGAGAGACATGACAATGGATGTTATTTTTTTAATGCATTCTAAATATTACATAAATGCGATCAAAAGTCCGCTAACAATGGTGCACATGGGAGCCGTTCAATTCTGCCTATAAAGCCCGTAAAAACACCTCCATTAGGATTAGGGCATATTAATAATAACATTTCATATTTACGTATTTTGATAATTTTAAGCATACGCAGCACATTAATTTAAAAAACGCATGATGTTAGTTTTCTTCATCACTGATTTCTGCTCTCTGCAGACTTCATGAGAGCCAACAAACATAACAAAACATTACTTACCGTACAAGGTCTGCTGTCATTAGGATGCCGACTGCTAGGATGTTCATATTCCCATTTAGATGAAGAATGTCTCATAATCCTCGTGAAGAAACAGGGTGAGGCGCGGGGGGGTTTTCATGTTATCGCCAGTTCCAGGTTCTAAATGGCTGTCAAAGTGTCCAAACTTGTCGGATTATATCCTGAGCCACATACTTTCCACGTCAGATGCATAATTTATGATCTACAATGAACTTTCAAGGAGCAGGGAAGCGAAGAAACAGACCACTCGATGATGTAAACATACGGACACACGGTAGTGATCACAGCGCCACTATAAATAGTTAGTCTGCATAATCACTAAAACTTGGTCAATATTCAAGACACAAAATGTAAATGGAGCATTGATGGAGCTTTTTGAATGGTTATTTATTGGATTTTATGGGCAGAATACAGGACCTCCCATTGGCTCTGCTGTAAGCAAACATTTACGTTTACTTGATATTTACAATGCATTTTTTTTAAATCCATCCGTCGTCATGTCTTTCATAGTTATTGTGAACGATAGGCAAAATAAAATAAAAAGTGTAGTTCTCCTCTAAGGTAAAAATCTACGTAACAGGCCAAATCGGTGTTAAAGGCCAACATTTTTTTGAATGCATTATGTCACTCAAGTCTCATTCTTGTCATTTTCTGAAATTTGTCAGCCCTGACAATGGAAAAATATTGCCACGTGGCTCCTGTAGAAAGACAGGCAGTATTTTTAAGCAAGAAAGGCAATGATAGACTCAGTTTAACACCAGGAGGAATCCCTTACAACGGACCACAAAGTGGTGATTTAATCACACCTTCAGTGACGACAAAGATGAGAAATTATTACAGCTAGTCTTCGTTGGATGGGATGATAGATTTGTCAGAGGCATCCTAAACTTTAAAGGATTTGGTTTTAAGGCCTTGTTTTGATTTAAAAAAAAATATTGTTTTATAAAAACGTCTGGCACAGTTTAGCCGTGAATCTCACTTTTTAAAAAGGCCTTTGAGCGGGCAGAATTTGTCAGATGTAGCACACTAATGTTTTTTGGTAAGGGAGTATTTACACAATGAGGTAACTCTCAGTCCCTCAGTGAATGGGGACAATTTTCCAAGCATATTCCCCTGTGCTTTGTGCAAACTGTGTTTAAGATTTAAGATTTGTCATACTACAAAGCCTCTCCAGGCTATAAAATATTCTACAGGATGTTTTCAGAATATATAGATCGTCCTGTTTGATTAGGAGATTTACACACACATATTGTATACACAATTGTATACATGTATGTATACATTTGTGGTCAAAAGTTTACATACACTTGTGAAGGACATAATGTCATGGCTGTCTTGAGTTTCCAATAATTTCTACAACTCTTATTTTTTTGTGATAAAGTGATTGGAGCACATACTTGTTGGTCACAAAAAAAATTCATGAAGTTTGGTTCTTTTAAGAATTTATTATGAGTCTACTGAAAATGTGACCAAATCTGCTTGGTCAAAAGTATACATACAGCAACATACATTATCAATTTTGGTGATGAAGAAAAGTTACAATCAAATCAAATTAGCTTCATGGCATGGCCTCTTAAAGGCCTACTGAAACCCACTACTACCGACCACGCAGTCTGATTTATACAGTTTATACATCAATGATGAAATCTTAACATTGCAACACATGCCAATACGGCCGGGTTAACTTATAAAGTGCAATTTTAGATTTCCCGCCACACTTCCGGTTGAAAACGTCTAGATATGATGACGTATGCGCGTGACGTAAACGGTTGATACGGAAATATTGGTACCCCATTGAATACAATACAAAAAAGCCCTGTTTTCATTTCAAAATTCCACAGTATTCTGGACATCTGTGTTGGTGAATCTTTTGCAATTTGTTTAATGAACAATGGAGACTGCAAAGAAGAAAGTTGTAGGTGGGATCGGTGTATTAGCGGCGGACTACAGCAACACAGCCAGGAGGACAGAGATGGATAGCAGACGCGCTAGCCGCCGAACTCACCTTAACTTCCTCCGTCTCGCCGACCGCATCTGTGATTTGGTGAAGTCCTTCGTCGCACCGTCGATCGCTGGAACGCAGGTGAGCACGGGTGTTGATGAGCAGATGAGGGCTGGCTGGCGTAGGTGGATAGCTAATGTTTTTAGCATAGCTCTGTGAGGTCCGGTTGCTAAGTTAGCTTCAATGGCGTCGTTAGCAACAGCATTGTTAACCTTCGCCAGGCTGGAAAGCATTAAACGTGTATTTACATGTCCGTGGTTTAATAGTATTGTTGATCTTCTGTCTATCCTTCCAGTCAGGGATTTATTTATTTTGTTTCTATCTGCATTTGAGCCCGATGCTATCACGTTAGCTCAGTAGCTAAAGAGCTTCGCCGATGTATTGTTGTGGGGATAAAAGTCACTGTGAATGTCCATTTCGCGTTCTCGACTCTCATTTTCAAGAGGATATAGTATCCGAGGTGGTTTAAAGTACAAATCCGTGATCCACAATAGAAACAGGAGAGAGTGTGGAATCCAATGAGCCAGCTTGTACCTAAGTTACGGTCAGAGCGAAAAAAGATATGTCTTGCACTGCATTCTAGTCCTTCACTCTAATGTTCCTCATCCACAAATCTTTCATCCTCGCTCAAATTAATGGGGTAATCGTCGCTTTCTCGGTCCGAATCGCTCTAGCTCAAGGCTTTTTTTATCAGCGACCAAAAGTTGCAACTTTATCGTCGATGTTCTCTACTCAATCCTTTCAGCAAAAATATGGCAATATCGCGAAATGATCAAGTATGACACGTAGAATGGATCTGTTATCCCCGTTTAAATTTTTTTTTTTAATTTCAGTAGGCCTTTAACTTCATGTGTGTGATTATGATTGACAACACCTGCTGACTTCTCTGAGCCCATTTAAATAGGACTCATGTGATGCAGTCATTACACTCGGTTACAAACACGACAATGGGAAAGTCAAAGGAACTCAGCACCAAAACGCAGGTCTGCAATGAATTGGAGTGTTTTGCATCGCCATGGACTGAGAGGCTACCATGCAAAAAGGAAGCCCTTGCTCCAGAAGCGACACCTTAAGGCTCATCTAAAGTTTGCTGCTGATCACATGGACAAAGATAAGACCTTCTGGAGGAAAGTTCTGTGGTCAGATGAAACAAAAATTTAGCTGTTTGGCCCCAATACCCAGCAATATGTTTGGAGGAGAAAAGGTGAGGCCTTTAATAAAGGAAAACCATCCATACCGTCAAGCATGGTGGTGGTAGTATTATGCTCTGGGCCTGTTTTGCTGCCAATGGAACTGGTGTTTTACAGAGAGTAAATGGGACAATGAAAAAGGAGGATTACCTCCAAATTTTTCAGGACAACCTAAAATCATCAGCCCGGAGGTTGGGTTTTGGGCGCAGTTGGGTGTTCCAACAGGACAATGACCCCAAACACACGTCAAAAGTGGTAAAGGAATGGCTAAATCAGGCTACAATTAAGGTTTTCGAATGGCCTTCCCAAAGTCCTAACTTAAACCCCATTGAGAACAAGTGGACAATGCTAAAATAACAAGTCCATGTAAGAAAACCAACACATTTAGCTAAACTGCACCAATTTTGTCAAGAGGAGTGGTCAAAAATTCAACCAGAAGCTTGCCAAAAGCTTGTGGATGGCTACCAAAAGCGCCTTATTGCAGTGAAACTTGCCAGGGGACATGTAACTAAATATTAACATTGCTGTATGTATACTTTTGACCCAGCAGATTTGGTCACATTTTACATAGACCCATAATAAAATCATAAAAGAACCAAACTTAATGAATGTTTTTTGTGACAAACAAGTGCCGATATGTGCTCCAATCACTTTATCACAAAAAAATAAGAGTTGTAGAAATGATTGGAAACTCAAGACCGCCATGACATTATGTTCTTTACAAGTGTATGTCAACTTTTGACCACGACTATACATATTCAGTCATGGCCGAAAATATTGGCAACCTTGGAACAACATAACCTCCCCCTCCCCAAAAAAAAACTAAAATCTGATATTATTTTACACAGAACTCCAAAATGGACTGAACAAAATTATTGACATCCTCAACTTAATATTTGGTAGCCCACCCTTTGTAAAAAATAACTGAAATCAATCGCTTCCTGTAACTATCAATGACTTTCTTACACCTTGCTACTGGAATTTTGGAACAGTCTTCTTTTGCAAACTGCTTCAGGTCTCTCAGATTTCAAGGGTGCCTTCTCCCAACTGCAGTTTTTAGATCTCTACACAGATGTTCTATAGGATTTAGATCTGGACTCATTGATGGCCACTTCAGAACTCTGCAGCGCTTTGTCTTAAGCCATTTTTGTTTGCTTTTTGAAGTATGCTTTGGGTCGTTTTCCTGCTGGAAGACCCATAACCTCTGACGGAGACCCAGCTTTCTGACACTGGGCCCTACATTATGCCCCAAAATTATTTGGTAGTCCTCAGATTTTAATGATGACATGCACAGTCAAGGCATCCGGTACCAGAAGCAGCAAAGCAACCCCAAAACATCAGTGAACCTCCACCATGTTTGACTGTAGGATGGTGTTCTTTTCTTTGAAGGCCTCATTTTGTTTTCTGTAAACAGTGTGATGAAGTGCTTTACCAAAAAGCTCCACTTTAGTCTCATCTGTCCACAGGACATTCTCCCAGAAGGATTTTGGCTTCCTCAGGTAAGTTTTTGCAAACTCCAGTCTTGCTTTTTTATGTCTCTGTGTCAGCAGCGTGGTCCTCCTGGGTCTTCTACCATAGCGTCCTTTTTCATTGAGATGTGGACGGATAGTGCAAGCTGACACTAATGTACCCTGTGTCTGCAGGTCAGCTTGAATTTGTTTGAAAGTGGATCGAGGTTCTTTATCCACAATTATAACAATCCTTCGTTGCAGTCTTTCATAAATTTTTCTTTTCCGTCCACGTCCAGGGAGCTTAGTTTAGTGCCATGGGCTTTAAACTTCTTGATGACATTGCGCACAGTAGACACAGGAACATTTAGATCTCTGGAGATGGACTTGTAGCCTAGAGAATGTCCATGCTTTTCTACAATCCTGGTTCTCAAATCTTCTGAGAGTTATTTGCTCTTCTTTCTTTTCTCCATGCTCAGTGTGGTACACACAACTGGCTGCAAGTGTGATTTCTATATTGCCAGCACCTGTTACTTGCTACAGGTGAGTTTAATTACAAATTAAAGGAGTATCACATGCTTAGAATACAACAATTTCTTACAATTTTGAAAAAGGTGCCAATAATTTTGTCCAGTCCATTTTTGGAATTATGAGTAAAATAATATCAGATTTGGCTTTTTTGTGTGGTTTTTTTTGTGTTGTTCCATTACAAACAAAATAAATAAACATGTGAATACCAAAGCATTTATAACTTCAACAATTTTCTGCGAGAAGTGGTGCATTATCTAACAGAAATGTGAAAGGGATTGATAAGGTTAAACTGAGGTACAGCGAAACGCACAATTGTAAATGTTCCATATTAATTATTATAAGAATAAGAAATAGACCAAATTATGCTGGGTAAAAATTGCATGTATAGTCAGTACATTGCATAAGATTACGAAGGTCCTAGGTTCGATCCTGCGCTCGGGATCTTTCTGTGTGGAGTTTGCATGTTCTATCGTGACTGCGTGGGTTCCCTCCGGGTACTCCGGCTTCCTCCCACCTCCAAAAAACATGCACCTGGGGATAGGTTGATTGGCAACACTAAATTGGCCCTAGTGTGTGAATGAGAGTGTGAATGTTGTCTGTCTATCTGTGTTGGCCCTGCGATGAGGTGGCGACTTGTCCAGGGTGTATCCTGCCTTCCGCCCCAATGCAGCTGATATAGGCTCCAGCAGCCCCCGCGACCCCGAAAGGGACAAGCGGTAGAAGATGGATGGATGGATGGATTGTTAACATCATAGGTTTAAACTCTCTTCACTTGCCATACATCAAAAAAGGTTGAGTATGATTTTTTTCACCCATATACCCATAGTTTTATTGTATTTTGGTGAACTTCTTTTTACACTTGTTTAAAACATTGCCTGTACAGTTAATAGAGGTTTGACTGACAACAGTGTGACTCTTTGACAGCTTAATACTAAATTTTGAAATATGGACAAATTGTACATCAATTGGCATCCCGGAAAAAAATGGGCCTGACCTTTAAGGCTGCGTATGTGCGAATTAGTACTGTCAAATTAGGAGCATGTGATAGCTAAACATTGTGACAACCAAGCGTGTTGACATTTGTTTCACATTGTAACAAGAACTACAGAAAAAATAAGTCTAATTGAAATTTGGCAAAAGCAGACACAGAAAAGAGACAAAGCTCATAGTCACTAGTACTACCAGAAATATCTCATCAGGTATTTATGTGTACTGGTTACGTCTGGGTAATTTCACACAGGGTGGCAAAAACTAGCAGGACAACAACAACACCATCAATTCTCAACACACTGTGGTCACAATCACAAAGGACATACAACACAGGCACTGGACAGCTACATTTACCCTGTCAGATGGTAAGTCGGACAGGCAGCGAGCAGAGAGTGGGTTGTCCACACCACAAAGGAGTGTTGGTGGCTGCCGGAACGAAACAAAGAAGACAACATCTACAGCATCCCACATGAGAGAGACGGTAACTGTTACAGAAAATTATTAGAAAATAATTAATGATGTACTCATTATAGAATTATAAATATGTTTGCTACCACAATATTTCAGTGTTGAAATGAGAAGGCATCTATAAGTCAGACTGCAAGGACAGGACTTGACCTTTATTTACCAATCTAGATTTTACGAATGAACAGGGATTTAAAGAGACCATTAAAAAGCATCAGGGGAAATGAGTAAAGAGGGAATGAAAGTGGCAGTTTATCAAATCCCTTCCTGTCAGTGGAAAGCTTAAAACATCCTTCTACCAGGGACAGTTTAAGAAGCTAAAGTCAACTTGGCTTTTCCTCGACATGACAGTGGCTCTTGAAAGATTTATAAGAATAGCTTTGCAGTCTTAGTCTCAGTTGGGAACCAATAGAAACCTCATGAAATCATTTATTTCAGGGTTGTGAGCATCTGACAGACAATGCTGTGGTCCGTAAACTTAACCCGCCCATGGGACGTGTATGGTGCTTTTGATGAATGCTTCACGTTTTTCAAGGGCGTATGCAAACACTCCTTACGTCTGACAACACCGTAAGGAAAAGCATGACATTTTGCTTAAAAATACAATGATTTTTGGATTGGGGTTAGTGATAAAATCATTGCAGTCAGGAATAGGTATCTGTCTACAGCAGTGGTATACAATTTGCTAATCAATAGAATCATTTTGCCCCGTCTTTCACTAAACAAAAATAAGCACATAATAAAGTTAACTTGTTATGACAAATTTCTAATTTAACTAGTTTTAGGCTATTTTTTAAATATATTTTACCGGCTAAGGAATCTGTCCATACAGAATTAAACTTCATTCTTCCTTTTTAGATGTTTCTTTTATGTATGTATTAATGGCGGGTCTGCCACCCATGTCGCACACTCAAGATGACACATTCACGGTCTCAAACACTTGCTAATTATGGAACACTTTATAATAATTTTCGCCATTTTGGTGTTAAAAAATGTCGTCCAAGGGAGCCACAAGCAGCTACGAAGCCGCGGGTTGCAAACCCCGATCCAGAGAAATGTGAGAAATAGAAGCGTCACAAAATGGCGTAACCAGCAACATATTTGACGCGTTTGCTGTGTCAAACTCAGACCTAAAATCTTTCTGTTAAGGATGTAAGTATTTACTAAGTAAAAGCTATTTTTAAAATAACTTAAAGCACAGATTCCCCCCGCGACCCCGAGAGGGACAAGTGGTGGAAAATGGATGGATGGATATCCCATAGTGGATCTTTTTGGATTTTGTCGAAAAATGTGCAACATTATCTCATGGTTTTAAACCTTATTTAAAAACGAAACATGTTTTTAAGTTATTGACCTGCGAAGTTGGTTTAATTACATGCAACGGTAGATGTGTGTTTGGGTGATTAATAAGATATTCATGTTGTTACCTGCGCTCAATGTATGAGTTCACAGTTTTGAAAGATAAAACATGCATTGTATATTTAATTACTATACTGCCTTTCTCAGCGGCATTCGAGCAGAAGGCGGGGTACACCGGGGACAAGTTGTGTAAATCGTAAATAAAAACAGAATAAAATGATTTGCAAATCATTTTCAAACTATATTCAATTGAATACACTGCAAAGACAAGATACTTAACGTTTAAACTGGTAAAGTTTCTTATTTTTTGCAAATATTAGCTCATTTGGAATTTGATGCCTGCAACATGTTTCAAAAAAGCTGGCACAAGTGGCAAAAAAAGACTGAGAAAGTTGAGGAATGCTCATCAAACACTTATTTGGGACCTCCCACAGGTGAACAGGCTAATTGGAAATAGGTCGGTGCCATGATTGGGTATAAAAGCAGCTTCCATGAAATGCTCAGTCATTCACAAACAAGGATGGGGCGAGGGTCACCACTTTGTGAACAAATGCGTGAGCAAATTGTCAAACAGTTTAAGAACAACATTTCTCAACCAGCTATTGCAAAGAATTTAGGGATTTCACCATCTACGGTCCATAATATCATCAAAAGGTTCAGAGAATCTGGAAAAATCACTGCAAGTAAGCGACAAGGCCGAAAACCAACATTGAATGCCTGTGACCTTCTATCCCTCAAGCGGTACTGCATCAAAAACCGACATCAGTGTGTAAAGGATATTATCACATGAGATTAGAAACACTTTAGAAAACCACTGTCAGTAACTATAGTTCGTCGCTACATCTGTAAGTGCAAGTTAAAACTCTACTATGCAAAGCGAAAGTCATTTATCAACAATACCTAGAAACGCCGCCGGCTTTGCTGGGCCCGAGCTCATCTTAGATGGACTGATACAAAGTGAAAAAGTGTTCTGTGGTCTGACAAGTCCACATTTCAAATTGTTTTTGGAAACTCTGAACGTTGTCTCCTCCGGACCAAAGAGGAAAAGAACCATCCGGACGGTTATAGGCGCAAAGTTCAAAAGCCTGCATTTGTGATGGTATGGGGGTGCATTAGTGCCCAAGGCATGGGTAACTGACACATCTGTGAAGGCACCATTTTGCTGAAAGGTACATACAGGTTTCAGAGCAACAAATGTAGCCATCCAAGCAACGTCTTTTTCATGGACGCCCCTGCTTATTTCAGCAAAACAATGCCAAGCCACATTCTGCACATGTTACAAGAGCGTGGCTTTGTAGTTAAAGAGTGCAGGTACTAGACTGGCCTGCCTGTAGTCCAGACCGGTCTCCCATTTAAACCATGAAGCGTAAAATGAACAATTTAAGCTGTACATCAAGAAAGAATTTCACCTGAAAAGCTTCAAAAATTGGTCTCCTCAGTTCCTAAACGTTTACTGAGTGTTGTTAAATGGACAGGTGATGTAACACAGTGGTAAAAATGCCCCTGTACCAACGTGTTGCTGCCATTAAATTCTGAGTTAATGATTTGCAAAAAAAATTGGGATTCTCAGTTCGAACATTAAATATCTTGTTTTTGCAGTCTATTCAATTGAATAGAAGTTGAAAAGGATTTGCAAATAATTGTATTCTGTTTTTATTTACGATTTACACAACGTGCCAACTATACAGGTTTTGGGGTTTGTAGTAGTGTGTAGAGTTACGTTGTAGCGGACCACAACAAATAAATGAATGTACAAAACATCCCAGTCCACTATACATTAGGTCAGTGGTCCCCAACCTTTTTGTAACTGCGGACCGGTCAACGCTTGAAAATGTGTCCCACGGACCGGGGGGACGAAGCGGGGGGTGGGGGGGGGGGGGGAGGTGGCGGGGAGTGGTGTTTTTTTTTTTTGTCATAAAAAAATACAATCATGTGTGCTTACGGACTGTATCCCTGCAGACTGTATTGATCTATATTGATATATAATGTAATAACCAGAAATATTATAAACAGAAAGAAACAACCCTTTTGTGCGAATGAGTGTGAATGAGTGTAAATGGGGGAGGGAGGTTTTTTGGGTTGGTGCACTAATTGTAAGTGTATCTTGTGTTTTTTATGTTGATTTAATAAAAAATAAAAAAACATTTTTTTAATTTTTTTTATTTTGCGGACCGGTACCAATCGATCCACGGACTGGTACCGGGCCGCGGCCCGGTGGTTGGGGACCACTGCATTAGGTCATCCCAGATCTCTGCAGGCTCAGAATTGTAACAATGCAAAGGTGAACGGCAGAAAAAAAATGCAGCAGAATCAGTACTTCCTCACATACAGCACTGTATAAACCTGGTTTATTCAATGCAGTGAGGTGGCTTTTTCCCCCAATTATTGAGACATAATTTTCGGTGTCACATGCCTTATGAATAATGTAATAAATATGTGTACAAACACTTGTGCTCACAGGCGCTTCTTTACATTATGCACCCCCCTGCTTTGATGACAAGACACAGTTCTTCCTTCTGATCAAAAGATACGTTAAAACAGCTCCGTGAAATTGCTGTATTTTCTAGAAGAACTGCTTGTTTGTGTTTACAATGCAGTCGAAGGCAGTTAGGTGAAAAAAGGAGACAGCCGCAGAGAATTAAAAATGTTCTGTCACACATCTCTATTCTATCAAACTGACCTATAAAAGGCAGAGGATGTGCGTGTCGGCGGTGGACACGTTGCAACCATGAAGAGGTTATCTGTCATCATATTCATCATGAATTCGGACAATTTATTCCATAGACAATTAAAACACAGCACACTTTATTTATAGATACCATTTCTACTCAAAAGGATGTAATCATGTTACTGAGCAATTGTAACATCTATGACCAGCTTGTCATTTCCTCAAACAATTCTAATGAACTGCTGAGAAAACCAAATGAACAAACACAAGATGGAAAATATGCCTCAAGTGTATATTCTAGCATCAAAACCAAAAATGTAACTCAAGGCAACACATTTAAACAATTAAAATTTAACCTTTCCAAGACACCGTGCCAGGTCAAACACTTCATAATCACCACATTTGTAATAATCATCACAAGTCATTAGCAGAAAAATCAAGATTCGGCCATGTTATGCTGAATGAGTACCGGTAGTTGGATTTGTTTTCACATTTACAATAAAAATAGCTGTGTTAAGGAATAACTGAAATGTAAAAATTTTCAAATCTGCACCACAAATAGTTAAGAGGAGAAAAAAAAGCTTTAATGTGGGAGCTGCAGACAATCTGTCAACATGCACAAAATGCTAAATCAACCTGAAGGATGCTTCTGAAGGAAGACAACCCAGCACAAGATGTGTACGACTAAAAAACGACAAAGGACAAAAATAGTACTTGCTTGGAGATGCTTTACATTTTTAGGAACAAATGTGAACGAAGTTGTCACTGTACCACAATAACAGCAAAAAAAGATTTTGACATTGACGCAATACTTAAAGCAAGTGCAGAGCAGCAGTGTGGCAGTAAACACCAGTAAATAATCAGGTTGTGTTTCACTTGTTTTTTTTTTTTTGAATTACTGCCTGGACCATTATGGAAAATGCTGACCCCATTCTATTCCAACAAAGGCTTCCAGACATGTTATTCCTTGACATACACCTCAATTAAAAAAAGCTCAACAATATTGTGTTAATGCAATATGCTATGTAAGGTGACAAGTGATGAGTGAGCATCGTTCAAAAACACACCTCCTGTGGCTACTTGCATGTGGACAACAAGCGAGCAAGAATTTAATGTACCTTGCAAAAGACAAGGAACATAACTCTCACATAAACAATGCAAAAAAGCCTGTTTATGACCCATTATTACTGCAGAAGCAAAATGTTTTTTTACACTTCATTGATTTAACCAGTTTGCAATACAATAATGTAAACAACTTATTACCTTGGTTTGTGCACCGTTTGCAATTTTAAGTACCAGTAGTTTTCCAGTACTGGAAAGCTAAAGACAGGAACAGAATTGAGTACTTTCCTAAGTATAGATCAAATTCTGGGTACCAAATCATGTATAACGAAACAGTACTATACTTCAATCTTTGTTGCATGCGACGTCATGTCCAGTTGCTGATTCGGTTGCTGCAATTTTCTATGCCAACGAAGCAAATATGTCTGAAAAAAACAGGAAAAAAAGCAAGGCTCCACTTTTCAGAATATGCTTGCTTAATGCTAATTTAAATTGGATATGCCATATACATGCCACTGATTAGTGTTAGCAATTTTGCTTTAAATTAAATTTATTTAGGACAGCCCCGTGAGATGCAGCATCTCGTCAAGGGGGTCCCTTTTACATGCTGATTTCAACACCTTTCAAACGTTGTAATGAAAATTACAACTAAGATGCACATTACAATCAAATAGTGTGTAATAAGTACAATACTCACAGCAACAAACAAGACTGGCACATTAAAATGGGGACGGCGTGGCGAAGTTGGGAGAGTGGCCGTGCCAGCAATCTGAGGGTTACTGGTTCAATCCCCACCTTCTACCATCCTAGTCACGTCCGTTGTGTCCTTGAACAAGACACTTCACCCTTGCTCCTGATGGGTCCTGGTTAGCGCCTTGCATGGCAGCTCCCGCCATCAGTGTGTGAATGTGTGTGTGAATGGGTGAATGTGGAAATAGTGTCAAAGCACTTTGAGTTCCTTAAAAAGGTAGAAAAGCACTATACAAGTGTAACCCATTTACCATTTACCATTCACATTAAAATGAATGAAAAAGACTGCTACCTGACTATAGCCACACACCAAGGACAAACTAAAATTAATTCAAACTTACAAATGAGATTCAGAAGGGTAATAAACAGTGCAGTTATTAACAGCCAAACAATATGATAAATTGAAAAAATATATATATTTCTTTAATATTAAACAAATTACTCTTTATGACCACATGAACGCAAACAGACACACACTGTATTGGAAATTTCAGTTCAGTTCAGTTTATTTATTTCATTCATAAAAAATCAAACAAAGGAATAAAATAAAAATAAATCAATCAACATAACATTAAAGTAAAATATGAATGAAAAAGAGCAGAAAGAAGTTGAAAACGTATAATATCTGCCCCCTATTTTCACAAATACAACAATTGACTTTCAATGTTGGCGACTACAAAGCCATATTTTCATTTTACAAGATTTAAACCAATAATGAAGAAATAATTCTACTCAGTCATATTTTTCCATCATAATTATTTGTACATGTTTTTTAATGAATATAGAGATGTACATTGTTTTATTCCACTGTCAAGTTTGTTCCATAAACTAACATCTCTGATTGAAATCACCTGTTCTTAATGTAAATTTATTAAAGATCTCAGTTCCTTTCAGATTATAATTACTTTCTCTTTTTACAAATCTGTTTTGAATGTTTTGTAGAATTGTTGCAGGTTCTTTGTACATAATTTTTAGGATATTATACTCTGCCAGTTCATGAAAATGTAATACGTTTAACTGCTTGTGGGTTCCCTGTGTGCGTTTCCAGTACTGATTCTTACCGCTCTTTTCAGCAGAAGGAAGACTGGATTTAAATATGTTTACAGGCACTACTCCACACTTCAATACAGTATGTTTGATATGGAACAATCAGTGAGTTATATAAAAATATACAATGCTTTTTAATTTTTGAAATTGGTACCTTTGAATATCTGTATCAATTATCAGGTACTGTGAATCAATTTAAATGTGAAAGGTGCACCCCAAAAAATAATGCAAAACACACCTTGTTAAAATTAAAGAGTATTTTTATTTTTTATTTTTTAAATAACACCAAAATAATAACACATACAGTAAAATATAGGGATGTGAGCACTAGGGATGCATATCGCTAGGATTTTATCAATACTGATAACAATATCGATATTTCTTATCGATACCGGTTTTTATAGGTACTCTTGGGGCGGTATAGCTCGGTTGGTAGAGCGGCCGTGCCAGCAACTTGAGGGTTGCAGGTTCGATCCCCGCTTCCGCCATCCTAGTCACTGCCGTTGTGTCCTTGGGCAAGACACTTTACCCACCTGCTCCCAGTGCCACCCACACTGGTTTGAATGTAACTTATATATTGGGTTTCACTATGTAAAGCGCTTTGAGTCACTTGAGAAAAAGCGCTATATAAAAGTAATTCACTTCACTTACCGGTACTATATGTACATTGTGTGAATAAATGCATTTTTACCAGCATTTTATTAGCACAAGAGGTTGTGCACCAGCAACATTATGATATAATATCGCACAGCATGGAGGTATTTTATCAACACCAGCTTTTTAGGTCTTAAACAAGTCAACTATGTTTGCGTGTGCAATGCAGTTGTTATGTCAACTTGTAAAGACCACAGATCCATCACTGTGCTTCTATCCATCAATTTTCTAACGCTTGTCCTTATAACATTTAAAATAATAATAATAAAATAAAAAAGTAAAATAATATTCATTTATGGTATTCCTGTTCATTCACACACATTTAACATGATATCAAATATATAAATTGATACAATCAATTAGCATGTTAGGTGGGTGTGCATTTTGTAACAATAGGAATTGTTATTTTGGATTATGTTATGTTGCACACAGACCTATTTGAGGCACGGACCGGAAGCCATATTGAATGTTCGCAGCTACCAATGTGTCAAGTGTGTATTATATAAATAAAAAGACCCATAGATTCGTTAAAAAATGTACTTTTTAGAGTGGATTAATATTGGCCTGTGGATAACTGGATCGCTTAGAGGGTAGTCCGGTTGATGAAGCGCACCGAAATGGTGGTCGCGAGTAAAATGTGTTCACCTCAAACTGACACTAACTCTTATTAGCGTGTGTGACTGAGGGACTATTGAAAAGGAAATGTTTTTGGGTTATAAACTTTGTGTTGAGTTGCTTCCTTATTTGTGATTATACTAAGATGTGTGCATAGTACTTGAACTGAATGTGACAGCGTGTCATTTATATGACAGTCAGCTGGATTAAAAAAAAAAAATCAATAGTCCAGAATCTAAACGGTCTTCCTGGACCGACCCAATTAGGAACCGGTACCAAAAAATATCAGTATACGGTTTGCATCCCTAGTGAGCACCCTTTGAGAACTAGAGAGGAAAGTTTAGAAAAAAAGAGGAACATTTAGAAAAAAAGAGGAAAATTAAGAAAAAAAGGAGAAAAATGTCTATTGACATGACGTGCTGCCATGCAACCCCCGAAAGAAAATTTAGAAAGTCAAGACCAGTTCCTGCGATTGGGTGCACTATATTTTACCTTTAGATGTGTTCTCATCCACCACAAACACTTTTGGCTGTCTTTTTGACACTTACATGTCCCATGTAATGTACCACAAAATGTTAGTTTTTTTAAGTAGATAATGCACGAACATTGTTATAATTGAAAATTTCATGTGAACTTCTATAACATACATGCAAAAAACTCTGAAACATTTCCCATTTGGCAACTATCCTGTTGCCACGCCCCCTTGGGTGATATACTTTCAGTGTTGTGACCTCTGTTTACAATCATGTCAAAAATATACCTTCTCGCTGGCTACTAATAAATACTCGAGAACTACAACTGGTTCAAAACTAACAGTACTTGGATTGTAATCGTCCAAATATGATTACCGCCCATAAAATCCAGTAAATAAGCGCCAACAATACTCAATTTACATTTCATGACTTGAATATTAACCAAGTATTAGCAACATTGTTATTACAAGCGCTAACACAGCACGGCATAATCACTTCCGTGTCCGTTTACATTATCGAGTGGTCTGCCGTTTCCTCGTTTGCCTGCACCCTGTAAGTTTTTTGTAGATCATAGATCATGCATCTCACCTGGACATGAGATGTCTGAATAGGTAATCCGACAAGCTGGGACACTTAGACAGCCAATTTAGGACCTGGAACTGACGAGAACGACACGATAAGCGCTTGTTCCCCCCGCGCCCCTACCCCGTTTCTTTGTGAGGATTAGGATTCATTCTTCACCAAAATGGAATATATGAGCATCTTAGCAGTTGGCATCCTAATAACAGATGACGTTGCACAGTAAGTGATGTTTTATTATGTTTGTTGGCTCTCATAAAGTCTGCAGTGAGCAGAAATCAGTGATGAAGAAAAAAAATAAAAATAAAATAAGCAAACGTAATGCATTTTTGAAATTAATGCGCCACATATGCTTAAAATGATCAAAATATATAAATATTTTAAATGTGCCCATTATTACATTACATATATAAAACCCTAATGGTATGGATGTTTTTAGGGGCTCTATAGGCAGAATTGAACGGCTCTCATAGGTGCCACTGTAGGCGGACTTTTGATTGAATGTATTTTTAATATTTAGAATGCATTAAAAAAATCCATCCGTCGTCATGTCTTTCATAATGATTGTGAACAATCAACAAAATTCCAAAAACAGTGCAGTTCCCCTTTAAGGCCATTGCATGTGATGACACATTAACGTATGGAAACACCTGCAGTATTTGCGCCCGTTAACTCTAAGTTGTTGGGGTTTCTTGGGGTTTTTTTTAACTGTCTTGTGCGGTGGCTGACAACGTATTCATAGGACTATTTCTAATCATGAAAAAGGTGTTCTATTTATTTAGTGGAAGTGGGATGCAAAGTGAAAGTGTCAAAAAAAAAACTCAGTTGTTACTAAAAATCTGAAGTCAGCTATCGATGGAAGGCAATTTGATTATTTTTGGAACGCGGATAGTTTGATTACTAGGTCAAATGAACCCAGGTTGGTAAAGCAAGTTTTTCACAAACTGAATTAACCAAAGAGCCGTCTGCTGCAGAGACCGCCTAATTCATCACGTGAGTGTTAACACCAAGAGGCTCAGCTGCAGCCGTAGGAGGGCCTCTCGAGAAATACATGTCTTGCAACTTTCAAATCTTTTGTGTATCTTTTACAACATACACTATAATAATCTAATCTGGTCACAAATCAAATGTTTATAGACAGCATATTTACCCAAAACCTCAGCTGTTGATGCAACATTTTTCTAGTAGCATGTGCAGTTAAAAATATCACCAAAGCCTCAAGGACTCCAGTGAAAGACCAACAAAGGAGGAACGTTTCACTGACCACAGAGTAACCCTATAATTGGGGGACCAATATCAACCTGCCCAAAAACACTGCTTACAATAGAACCATTTCAAATATAGCAAGTGGTTTATGGGTGAGGCAAATTTAGGTGGAGCTTTGAGGCTTGACAAGCTGTACTTGCCAGTGTGCCCACACAACATCCTTAACGGTACACACAAATGCCATCCTCATCCACAAGAGCACTCTTGAGTCCTCATTGGGATTTCATGGGGCGAAAGGCATTCTGATTTAGACAACCACTGAAGTAATGTTTATAATTAGAACTTTATTGAACGCCCAGTGACCAACTAAATCTAGATTGTGGTAGAAAAGATCAGCGACAAAAACAGAAACCCAGAAATTTGTAGTATAGTGATAAATTCCATGTAATTTGTATGTATGTAAAGACAACCACATATATTATTAATTTTGCCAAGATTGCAAAGCTTGCCTTTATGGCTTGAGGGTTGACCAACAGACTAGGACTGGGATTAACGAAGGGGGACAAGAGGGTGGACGCTTCAAACACCACAGCTGTGGCATGCTTGGGCACGGCCATTTACACAAACTGCTCCAAAGACTGAGGTTATTGTGGCCTGCTTTCATGTACAGTGTGTATGCAAGCCTTGCTCATTAAAGATTGAAACGTTAATGGTGTAATACTTAAAATACTTGTTTTATTCTTAAAGGATTAATAGAGTATTAGCATTTAATCAAGGCACATACATACATCTACCAACCATTAAGATGTTCCACTGGTGATAGTAGAATGTGTGAAAGGAAAAACTGCCTTTAGTATAACGTATTCTCTTGCTGTGCAGCATTTCTTTAAACTACCAAAATTAAGCTCTTAAGTAGCTCAAAAGTAAATCTGCGCACAATAATTGAAGATTGCATAAATCCACTTGTGCAAAAAATCGAATGAAATTACCCAGGAGGTAGCCAGGCTTGCCTTGAAATGATTTATTTTCCCCTTTCAACACAACCAGTTTTTATTTTGTACTCTTTGCAACCGAAAGCCATGGTGAACAGGAACCATTAGAAGAAAGCGGATGAAAAGAAGGCCGAAAATAGAGAATGGCGAGAGCTAGTGTGAAGACCTTCTAGCCCACCCTTCCCCCCCTCCTCCAGAACAGTAGCAGATGACAATAGCTTGTAAACCAGGGCAAGCCAGACATCCTGACAAAGGCAGGCTCCTCCCAAGCCGCCCGGTCCCCATTTCCAAATAAACACAGCCACAGCCACAGGCAGATGGCAAGATGTGGTGCTTGCCGTGTCTTGCCCAACCAGGAGCAAAACACTGTGCCAGAGGAGCATCAAAAGCATGCTGGACAAGGCTAATCTCTTCCAGCCCCTACAATCCCTCAAACACATTTGTGGAACCAAGAATGACAGTATTAGGCGTTAAAAAACAAAATACAATTGTCTAAAAGTGAATAAACACACACAAATACATTTCCACAACAGCATACAAGCACTGTGAACTCTTACTCACATGTAGGCAGGTGAAAGCGGCGAGGACCGGGATGTCTTAAGGACTGGCACTGGGAATTTCCAGCTGACAGGAGAACCGCTTTTCCATTTCAACGGCATGTTGTTGTCACCAGAATGGTGCTAGAGCAATAACAGCAAAAACCATTCCCACGTCAAGCTTCCCAATGCAGTCTTCCATACCACTCCTGCCCACACCATTTAAAGGGGAGGGAGAGCGGGCCGTGGCGAAAGAAATACACCGGTGGAAGTAGTGCGGGCTACACGCAGCGGTGTGACATGAGCAGCAGCAGTGCCGAGAAGCCAATAGATTGCATTCACCGTGGCTGCTCTCCTCGCTGCATACGCGGCTGTCTTGTGGTAGAAGGGGGAAGGAGCCCTGCCTTCCCATCACCCTCTCAGGGTTCATAAATTGTAGCTAAGCAACAGTGCCACCTTGTTAACAGAGTTGTGATTACACAACTATGGGCATGATATAGAAGCACTGCTAGTCAACATAAATGAAAGTCTTAACACAGTGTAACATAAAGCATAATTTTAAATAAACTATGCCAGGAAGCTTGTCAAGTTTGACTGGATTTTAAAACAAAAAGTCACTTATATTAAAAATTGGAAATTGAAATACAGTGGCAAATCTGTTCCAAAAAAGGTCTGATAAAAAACAGGTTCGTACGTAAACCGAAGCAGTATTTGCCATAAAAACAAGACAAATTCAGTTTATGCATTATATGGGTCCGATTACAGGCCTCAAATGTTAACTTTTTAAGGTCAATGCATGTGTTTTGCCTTAAAGGAGGGCTCATATTTTAGGGCACCAAGGCAAACATTTTCTTTTGACGTGGAGTCTCATATAGGCACGTTTAGGCACGTTGTTTCATTCGTAAATAAAAAGATTTGCATATCCTTTTCAACTTATATTCAATTGAACAGACTGCAAAGACAAGATAATTAATGTTCGAACTGAGAAACTTTTTTTTTTTTTGTGCAAATAATCATTAACTTATAATTTAATGGCAGCGACACATTGCAAAGAAGTTGGCACAGGCATTTTTACCACTGTGTTACATCGCGTTTCCTTTTAACAACACTCCGTTAACGTTTGGGAACTGAGGAGACCAATTTTTTAAGCTTTTCAGGTGGAATTCTTTCCCATTCTTGCTTGATGAACAGCTTAAGTTGTTCAACAGTCCGGGATCTCAGATGCTGGCTTTTGAACCGTGCGCCTATAACAATACGGATGGTTCTTTTCCTCTTTGTTCCGGAGGACACAACGTCCACAGTTTCCAAAAACAATTTGAAATGTGGACTCGTCAGACCACAGAACACTTTTCCACTTTGCATCAGTCCAACTTAGATGAGCTCGGGCCCAGCGAAGCCGGCGGCTTTTCTGGGTGTTGTTGATAAATGGCTTTCGCTTTGCATAGTAGAGTTTTAACTTTCACTTACAGATGTAGCGACAAACTGTAGTTACCGACAGTGGTTTTCTGAAGTGTTCCCGAGCCCATGTGGTGATATCCTTTACACACTGATGTCAGTTTTTGATGCAGTACCGCTTGAGGGATCCAAGGTCACAGGCATTCAATGTTACGTGCAGTGATTTCTCCAGAATCTCTGATCCTTTTGATAATATTACAGACCTTATATGGTGAAATCCCTAAATTCCTTGCAATAGCTCTTTGAGAAATGTTGTTCTTAAACTGTTCGCCAATTTGCTCACGCATTTGTTCACAAAGTGGTGACCCTCGCCCCATCCTTGTTTGTGAATAACTGAGCATTTCATAGAAGCTACTTTTATACCCAATCATGTCACCCACCTGTTCACAGTTAGCCTGTTCACCTATGGGATGTTCCAAATAAGTGTTTGATGAGCATTCCTCAACAATCTCAGTCTTTTTTTGCCACTTTTTTGCCACTTTTTTTTGCCACTTTTTTAAAACATGTTGCAGGCATCAAATTCCAAATGAGCTAATATTTGCTAAAAATGTTTTCCAGTTCAAACGTTAAGTATCTTGTCTTTGCATCCTATTCAATTGAATATAGGTTGAAAAGGATTTGCAAATCATTGTATTATGTTTTTATTTACGATTTACACAACGTGCCAACTTCACTGGTTTTGGGGTTTGTATATACTGTATACACATGTGTATATTAGGGGTGTAACAGTACACAAAAATGTCGGTTCGGTACGTACCTCGATTTAGAGGTCACGGTTTGGTTCATTTTCGGTACAGTAAGAAAACAAAATATACATTTTTTGGTTATTTATTTACCAAATTTGTAAACAATGGCTTTATCCTTTTAACATTGGGAACACTATAATAATTCTGCCCACGTTAATAAACATTAAACTGCCTCAAGTTGTTGCTCAGATTAAATACAATGACAAAACTTTTCTTCTACATATATTTGGGAAGTGCCAAAACCACCAGTAACTGATGTACTGACCATGGCATTACTGTCCTCGATTGGCCTGCCAACTACCCTGACCTGAACCCCATGGAGAATTTGTGGGGTATTGTGAAGAAGAAGCTGAAAGACACCAGACACAATAATGCAAATGAGCTAAAGGCCGCTATTGAAGAATCCTGGGCATCCATAACACCTCAGCAATGCCACAGGCTGATTGCCTCCATGCCACGCCGCATTGATACAGTAATCCGTGCAAAAAGATTCCCAACCAAGTACCGAGTGCATTAATTGACATTTTCAAATGTTTGATTTTGTTTTGTTGTTATAAATCTTTTTCTTTTTACTTGGTCTGAGGAAATATGCTAATTTTTTTAGATAGGATTTTTTTGTTTTCTTAAGATGTATGCCATAATCAGCAATATTAAAATAATAAGCTTGCAATATTTCAGTTGATCTGTAATGAATCCAGAATGTATGACATTTTCATGTTTTTAGTTGCATTATAGAAAATAAGAGGACTTTATCACAATATTCTAATTTTCTGAGACAGTCCGGTATACACACACACACATTATATATATATATATATATATATATATATATATATATATATATATATATATATATATATATATATATATATATATATATATATATATATATATATATATATATATATATATATATATATATATATATATATATATATATATATATATATATATAAATAATCAGGGTTTCCCACACATTCATTTATTTGTGGCGGCCCACCACGAAAGAATTACGTCCGCCACAAATTTAAAAAAAAGAATTTAAAAAAAAAAAAATTTTGTCCCCTCCAGCTTCTCATGCAAATCATATAGTTGATGTAGATGCCCATATCGGCTGTTCAGATTTACTTTACAAAAGAGAAGTGTAGGATACGTCTCTTGATGCCTTATTTGTATTTGACTTTATTAAATGTATTTATATTAGAAACACAACATGTGTATATAACAAAGGGTGCAAAGTCTGCAGGCAGTAGGAAACACATGGTTAAGTGTAGGGAGTAAAACTGATGGCAGTCTAAAGTTCAAAATTTTTGGAGCTCTTTGTTCAGTGGATCAGATGTTTGATGAAACTCTGTGTCTATCTACCACCACTACTGTTTTCTGTTTATTTGTTACTGACTGTGGCAGTACACCTCTGCCTCTGTTTCACTTTATGTTGCTGGTAAATAATATGATTGTAGTAGTAGGCTAAAGTTAAATTATTTAGTATGCACTAATTGAAGGGGCAGAGCTTTGAGACATTTTAGCTTTTGTATTTTATAAGATATATTTTTTGTAAGAACCACAATTAATAAATATATTTCAGTGAATAACTTATTGTTCAAATCTGTATATAAATATGTATATAAAGTGTTGTAATTATATTGTAAAATGGATAGATGGATGGATGGATGGACGTTTAAAGGCCTACTGAAACCCACTACTACCGACCACGCAGTCTGATAGATTATATCAATGATGAAATCTTAACATTGAAACACATGCCAATACGGCCGGGTTAACTTATAAAGTGCAATTTTAAAATTCCCGCCACACTTCCGGTTGAAAATCTCCTTAGGATATGATTTATGCGCGTGACGTCAAAATGCACGGAAGTGTTTTGGCCCTATTGGACACAATACATAAAGCTCTGTTTTCTTCGACAAAATTCCACAGTATTCTGGACATCTGTGTTGGTGAATCTTTTGCAATTTGTTTAATGAACAATGGAGGCTGCAAAGAAGAACGTTGTAGGTGGGATCGATCGGTGTCTTAGCGGCTAAGTACAATACTTACAGCAACACAACAAGGACTACTTACCCTGATAGAAGACGCCTAGCTGACGCTTGCCGCCAAACCCACGGATGAAGTCCTTCGTCGCGCCGTTGATCGCTGGAACGCAGGTGAGCACGGCTGTTGATGGGAAGGTGAGGGCTGGCTGGCGTAGGTGGAGCGCTAATGTTTTATCATAGTTCTGTGAGTTCCGGC